>NW_009188177.1:0-5888 GCF_000690835.1 Fulmarus glacialis
GCTCCGGAGCCCTTCACCTCGGTGGCTTCATGACGTTGTGTCTTACACAACGTCTGTTGTTTCTGCTCCTTCTGTGCTTATCAAGCAGAAGGCTAGCCAGGACACTGCAGAAACATGTAATGTCCAGTCACATTGATGAATCCTAGATTTTAAAATACATGGGTTCTCTTTTTGTTTTAAAAGAGAGATGGTAGTCCCTGGAAAGTAAATAGGTTAACTTTTTAATCGAAGTTTGTATTTGCTTCTCACCGTGTTCCTACAAAGTTATTACACACATGATTAAGTTTTGTGTATATGTATCTGCACTTTTTTTTTTTCCATTTAAAAAAAATTGATTCAACACCAAGATATTAGTGAAAAGATTCAGAATTACTTTATTAAATATCATACACCCACTTGAATACACCACAGTTGCATGTCTGTCAAGGGCATTGATCATCTTCAGTAGTTTGCATTATTCATGACAATCAACATTTCATTAAAAATTATTTAGTAATTACATGTGTATTTGGATTTCTTTTTCAAAATAGAGGATGCAGGTATATCAAGCCTCAGTTTTGCACTTGCGGGATACGTGTTTATATGCAATCTGAATATTCTAGGAACATAAGAATTTTTTTTATAAGAGGAAAAACCCAGTTTTCTTTATCTTTTATAGAAGAGATTTTGAATTCGACTTTTGCTGTAAGATCTCATATATTCTCCTCTACACACATAAATGTAAACAGCAGTCAGATTTCAAATCTATTAATTTTATACATCACTGATGTTCTTTTAGAAATATTTGAAGGTCATTAGAATTTGTATTCCTTTGTTTTTGAAACACATGTATTTATTAACACGTTTACAGAATTACAGTGTTAAAGATACCTCTTTTGTACAAACAGCATAATTTCAGTCTAGGCTAAGTGTGAAACAAAGTTACAGAAGTAGTATCTTCAAGTATTTCTTCCCTTGAAAAATGCGTATCAAATAAAGTAACTGTTAAAAGAAAATGTGCTTTGTCATCAGTAGGAATTGGCTTTGTATTAGCTTTAATATTTTAAGGTTTTCAGTAAGCAAGCCCTGTTTTTCCCAGAGTTCTCCCTTTCTATTTAAGCAGCGATGAACAATCTAGATAATAGATAATTTGTTCTGGGACTTATCAATCATGAGAAAACTGAATCTTCCACAGAAGAATAAGGTAAAGTACAATGTGAGTAAATTAAGTGCTAAAAACCCAAACAAAGTTTCAGAATAAATAAATAAATAATTTGCAGAGCACAATAGTAGCTTAATTGGATATACTTACAAGACAAGTCCTGAAAACCAGACCTTTCACACTGATACTCTCTAGCCACTAAATTATACAAAAGATGAACATACATTTACTGTTAAGAATAATTTTAGTAACTGTTTCTGCGAAGTAATGGCTCTATTGTTATAAAATATTCTAAAATTCTGAAAGATGATTAAATTAGATAACCCTTATGAGACTGCATGACAAACTAGTGAGAAGCTACTTCAAGTTGATAAGAATTATAATATTGAGGAAGAATTTCATGAGGGATTTTAAATTTCCTTAGAGAGGTTGGTAAATAGAGTAGCCTTTTAAATAATTGAAAGGAGTAAAACAGGAAGGAAAAATTAAAAAGCGAGTACTGTAAAGGAAATTTATTGGATCTCGACTAGTTTACTAAAACAATTTTTCCTCTACACCATTGATGAGTGATAATTAAAAATATTTACCATTTCACCTCAGAAGTGGCTTTTAAAGTAAATATAACATTCAAGTGAACTGAATCGCTTAACTTTCTTAGATTCACTGTCAGTCAACTCATACTTCCTCTCCAAAAATGCATCTGATTTAAAAGGTAATAATGGTAAAAAGCTATTTTATGTACACATAGATCTTTCCACAGCATATTTAAAAGCAGAATTGTGATCGATATAAACTTGTGAACAAATCACATTAAGAAAATAAGTTCTGTGAGAGTATATTGGGTGAGACCCTCATCAGATGTACAGCCAGGGTTCTGCTAAGTTAATGTCACCAGGCAAGTTTATGTTACTATAATATTTTGCTATCTTTATGCAGTTGATTGATGGGTCAAATTGGTGTGATATTCGGTTGGATCTGTTACTCGCAAAGAAGGAACATCCCATTACAGATATGAAGGCTGAGGGCAGCCTTGGCAGCAGTAACCATGAGATTAGGGAGTTTAAAATCCTGGAAGAAGTGTGAAAGATCAATAGTAGAACGACAGCCCTGGACTTCAGGAGAGTAGATTTCAGCTTGCTCTGGGAATTTCAGCTTGTTTGGCAAGATCCATTGGGAAACTGCATTAGAGAGCAAAGGGGCGCAGGACCCGTTTGATTATCAAAGACAACCTCCTCACAGCACAAGAACGATCCTTTCCAACATGCAGAAAGTTGAGCAAATTCAGCAGCAAACAGAAATTGGAAACAGAAATGGGCTACCCAGGTGGAATAGAAAGACATCACCCAAAAGCTGAAGCTAAAGCTAGAAAGGGTTGTGAAGTGCAAGAAGAGCTACTGTAAGTACAATAGCAGCTAAAGAAAGGCTAAGAAAAGTATGGACCTTCTGTTCAATGGGGCAAGGGACCTACTGACCAAGGACATGGAAAAGATTAAGGAACAGAGTGCCTTCCTTGCCTCAGTGTTCACCAGCAAGGTTCATCTTCAGGTTTCCCTGAGCCTGGTAAGAGAGTCTGTAGTGGAATGATGCAGTATATTTATATAGCCATTGCTATGTTACTTGAATTTCCAGAGATTCGTAATTCCTAAATTTTTAACGTAGCCATGACCAAAAATGTACTAAGTCTCAAAAAAGTTGATAATATACCATGCCTTGAAAGAATGTTCAGCTGTACCTGAAAACCAGATTTCACACATGAACCTTTTCATGCAAGTCCTTCTTTAAAAATATCTAAATCCATCTGTCAAAAAAGACTGGATACTCAGTTACATGATCTGGAATGGCAGTTCATATATTTTTGACGGTAAGTGATATTTATGTGTGATTTTCTTACAGAATAATCTCTAAGTACTTTACAAGATAAATAAATTACTACTGACCTGTGGAGGCAGTAAAAGTTTGTATGATTATGCACAGTATAGGATGAAATGCCATAAACTGGAATCATTGCAAGATTTATAAATGCATTAATTTAGACCTTTCCGGATGCTTTTGTTCCTACTGGCAAAATAAATTAAAAATCTACAGAAATAAATTCTGAAATTCCAGTACAGGATTCAGACAGTTAATGATGAACGTTATAAGAAGTGTAATTTCTTTTTCATCTAAAAAGAATAAGATATATAAAACAGAATTTATAGTCAGAATTTCACATGGAATGATGAGTTGAGCTCAATACTTTTGGATGTTCCAAGGTGATCAAGTAGTTCTGAATAGCTATCTTAGAAATCTTCAGCTCAAAATTCAGTTTGCATTAAAAGTGGACATTATGCAAATCAGTTTTGTTTTGTTTCTAGGTACAGGCTACAAGTTTTGTTTCTTGTTGACTTAAAGAGGTAAACTATTTATTAATTGAGGATTCTGAACAGCACGAGCAGAAGCAACTTTCAGTGTTTCAGTGTGTGGACTTTTTAGGATATATTTACCATTTAAAGCAGGATATCATAAATATTTATTGAAATATTTTTTTTCCCATCATACATACATGAAGATAATTTGTGCAAATTTGAAGTAACAAACACACATACACTGGGATAGTGGGTAGTCTGAGACCAAGACTAAAAAGTAACTTTCTGTTATTGTCTAATGAAAAGATAACGAAAAATAACAACAAAATAGTTTTAAACTTCTAAGAATGACTTAAAATATGTTGAATTACAATTCTGGAATTTCTTTCAAAGCTAGTTTTAAATGCTAATCCTCTTCAAGTCATTTTTAGATATTGAATAATTCTTAGATAAGCTCAGAAAGGGCAAAATGGTTTTATGCATATTAATAAAAAACACAAAAAAATATCAGTCAAGCTTGTTTTGTGAAAACTAGCTCATACAGACAGTGAAAACTTAAAATGTATTATTACTCCCGTAGTGCAAAATGGATAAAATCCAAAGGTTATTAGCATATACTTAGGGAAAACAATATAACAGTAAGTGAAGAATAGCCTTTCTACTGTCATTATATTTGGAAATAAGTGTCCTAAAGACTTTTTCAGATATAGATTACATTTAGACTTATTGTTCTTGATGGCCACTAATAAATCTGTCCTCTGTGACTTTCTTCTGGTCCTGTTTTAATTCCATTATATTTTTGGCCTGTATACACACTATGGCAAATTTCACAATTTAATTATGTCGAGTATGAAGAAAGACCTTCACATCCTTCATTATTTATTTTAATTTAGACACCTGATAAATTAATTTGCCTCTTTCCTAAACTGATAATAATTCATTTGGCAGCCAGTATTTTATATATGTAGTTAAGACATTTTCCTCCATTAGCTTCTTTACATTTGTTGACATGGAATTTCATTTTCACTGTAGACTGTGTCAATATAGTGGAATTTTTGTTTAAAGATCTGTGTGATCATATATCTTGAAGAATTAAATATTATCAGCAAACTTAGTAGTCTTATGATTTATTATTTTCTAGAACATTTACAAATATCTTGAGCAGCACATTTTCCAGATAGCTACAATGGTAAATTCCCTCCAGAGTGAAAACTTCACAGTTGTTCATACCCTCTGTTTCCTATCATGTACTAAGTTATTAACCTTTTACAGGGCCTTCTGTTTACCCTATTTTTTCTTTAAAAGCCTTTAGAGACAAAGGCCATTGTCAGATTTTGGAAATTTAAATGCATTACAACTAGATGACATAGATGGATGTGCTACTTGATTTCTTTAAAAATTCCTGTAGACTTGTGAGGTAGGAATTTCTGTTACAAAAGATTTGTAGCCCTTTCCCCCTTATATGTTGCATATAGTAATATGTCTACTAATTCCATCTTTTATCAAATATGCAGGTTGACTTGCTCTAGTTTCCCCTTCACTGCTAAAGTCCTTTTTCACAAATGTGCTATTAAATGTAATAATTTTTGTTTTCTATCAAGACTGGTTTAAACAGATAGGATGCTGACATTTATATTTGGGTTCCTTCTGTTCCTTCTGAGATCTGTTTATTTGGGTAAATGTCATTTGGCCAAGCTGTTAATTCTATCAATTTGTTCTAAAACCTCTGCTATCTACATTTGATTTGGAACTATCCATTTGAGTCGTCCATATAAAGAATGCCATCAGTGTGGGAATATCCCATAATGGACAATGTTGTGAAAAAATAATGTAATATTTTTGGTTTGGACTTATCTTCCTAGGATGTTCCTTTTACATCTCATCTATTGGCTGCACACACCCATTGGCAGATTTCCTGCTTCTGAAGCACTTAAGATGTTTTTAGTGTTTGTTGTTACACTTTTGGCAGATTTTTGCTCAAAATATTTCTTGGACTGTCTTACTATGATTTTATATTCAACTTGCTAGACGTGTGAGCCGGCACAGGCAGGATGCAGGAACAACCACAAAACCACAGATGAAATGCAAAGAGTAAATTTATTTTTGTTACCTTGCCAAATGGGAGATCCCTGAAGCAGCACCTGGGCAGAGGCACACAAGCGGGGATGCTTTTTTTCTGTCATCTCAGAAGTAGCTAAGAAAGCTATTTAAATGTCATCCTTTCTTAAAGAGAAAAAGAGAAAACATTAATTTTGTTACTGATTTTATTAGTTGCATTTTAATTTCAGGACCATGGTAACAACTTCTTATGTTTAATGATTTAACATTCTGTATGTAAAACAGAATCAGTGCATGTACGTATCCTGAAAACAAGAATTTCTCAAGGAAGCAGAACTCAGAGT
>NW_009188177.1:5898-28701 GCF_000690835.1 Fulmarus glacialis
CTGTATTTTCCCATACTTCTTCCTCCCCTATCCATCTGCATCCTTTCCTTTCCTCTCCTTTGGTCCTTACCCTACACATCTCACAATAGGTTTCAAATAGTTCCATTAAAATATCCCGTAGTAAGCTTTACACAGTCCCAAAATTCTCTTTTTTCCATCCCAGAACTCTCTTCCCCCTGCCTCCCACAATAAATCCTATAGCCATTTAGGTAATAAATTGTCTTAGTTTGCAAGGCATTCTGGAAATTTAGTTTATTCTGTTGAATCATCTTGGTGGGTTTTTCAGTGGGGGAAATGGTCTAATTGTGCTCCTTTGCTGGTCTTAAGAGATTCAGCGTTCTCTGGTTTTGCTGACTGCATTATTTAAGTTCCTCCAGAAGCTTCCCATGCTGCTTTCATCCTGCCTACTGCCCTTTCAGGAATTAGCAGGGAGATTCAAGTCCCCATAAGAACCAGGGTCTGCCATACAGAGATTTCATCAAGTTATTTTAAGATGTCTGTCCATAGTTCCTTGCCTTGATTGGCTTTCTGTAACAAGCTCCTCCCACTGTGTCATCCTCACTGTTCTCCCTCTGATCAGTATCCCCTGACATACTTAGTTTAAAACTTTCCTTGCCTTTTTAGCAAAGTTGCCTTTACCTCAATTTGACAAATAGATCCTGTCTCTCACTAAGAGTCCTTATTCTTCAAAGAGGGATCCATGTTCATAAAAGCTGAAGTACTACCTGCACCACCAGCTGCACTTATAGTTGTTAATTTACAGGATGCATCCAGTCCCACCCAGCCCTTTCCCCTCCACCTGTGGGAAGGAGAAGACGACCAACTGTTTTCAGTTCAGCTAGCTCCAAAGCTTTCCTTAATGGAGCCTGATCCCCCTCTTTGACGATTAGGGCAGTGCACTAATTCTGTAAATTCAGGTCTGAAAGTGAAGGCTTTCTCTTGATGCCAGAAGTCACAAGCTTCCAAGCATTTCCATCTTTGGAGTCTCAATCCTCCACTTGTTCACTTGTTCAAGTATAGCCTCTTGCTATCCTTACTTCCTTGCGCTGTGCTGCTGTGCAGGCTCTTGTCTTTGTAGGGTTTCTGTGAAGAACACTGTCAACCTTCTGTTGCTACACAGCCTGCTCACCTCCTCCCATAGCTCCTTCACCTGGTGACTCAGAGCCTGGACCACAGGCCAGCTCCCACAGATAACGCCACCGTTGCCCTAGCCATAGGGACGCTGCAGGTTATGACCTGGGTGATCGCATCGACCCTCTGGAGGACTGCCTGAGTCAAGGCCACAGTCTTCTAGGAGAGAATGTGCTGTTTGAACTGCTAGACTGGAGCAGCTCAAAATGCAGATTGTAAGAAGTAGCCAGGCAATGTAACAGAATTGTGTGGGAGGGGTCTACAGTGAGACAGAAGAAGGAAAGCATTAATGTCACACCTTTTGTCTCCAACTCTTGTCATTGTTGTACTTCACCTCTTTAATTTCCCTTACACCGTCATAAACATAATAAACATAGAATTTCCTTTCTGGAGGTGTGCAGTCAGAACCTATCTCACTGAATGTTTCACTTTCCATTATAAATAATCAGATTTGCTCTATTTTATTAAGTCTTTTATTTCTAAATAGGGACATGGTTTAGTGGGCATGGTGGTGTTGGGTTAACGGTTGGACTTGATGATCTTAGAGGTCTTTTCCAGCCTTAATGATTCTGTGATTCTATGATTCTAAATGTACAGTGCTGCACAGAAAACAAAGGTAATGCGGACTTAAAACTTGCATATTTATATTGAAAAATATTACCAAACCAAACATTTTAAAAATATTTGGTTCCAACTTGGCTGTAAATCAGCAAGTGCATTTTAATGGATTTATTTATTTAAAAAAAAAAGAGTAATTAAGTCCTTTCTTTTAAAATGTTTCTCTTTAGAACTGGCTGGGTAATACTCAACTCTTTTCTGTAACTGAAATTTTAATAGGAAAATTCTCCAGAATTCACTTCAGAGAGCAGAACATTTTAAATTAACAGAAACAATTGAGGGGCATTTGCCACTGGGTAACAGCCAGGAGTTATGTTTTCTTTTTGGTTGTCTCCAACGGGATGGCATGTCAAAATATCTCCAGCATATCACTGAATCTCAGCAACATCTGAATGAAATTGAACTGTTTGGTAGCCAAGATTACTTATGTTTCGAAAAGGAAGTTAAACTCCAGTCAAAACTAAAGGAAGTGAATACTTGAAGTAAAACTGCTTAGAGAATGCAGAAATTTAGTTGTCCAGACAGGAATTCAGCAAAAACATGCATTCTCTTGTGGAAATGTGGCAATATCAATACAGCATACAATAATCCAAACATCAATTTTATATTTTATCCACAACTAATATGGATAAAATGTTAGGGGAAGCATATCACCAAGTAAACATTTTATGAAAAAAAAACCCCTACCACACAACCCTGTCTACAAATTTATTTGCCTTTAGGGTTTTTTTCTCAAGATTTATGATTGAGTGCTTCTTGGTAAGGGAAATATGAAAGTAAACTGCTTTGAAATGTTATTTTGCTGCTTTCTTATCATAACTGTTATCTTTTAATTTATTGATATGAAACATTATAATAATGATTATATATTCAGAATGTAAATCTAATACATTTTGTAGTCAAATGACAGCTATCCCGGAGGCAAAATTCTTACCATGCATACACTATAAAATATGTGTTTGCTTCAGTCTTTTGGGATTCCTCAATATACAACCCAGATCTGAGCTGGAAAATGTAATAGGAATTTCATCTCATAGCTGACACCAGAGAGGAAAAAAAATATGGCTAACTGAATAATATTTACATGGAGTTCTCTTTTTGTATGCTTCAAGTCTTTGAACTTATCAAAAAAAGGCTTAATCAAGGACTTAAAAAATGTTTGTTAAGACATGTCAAGATGCTATTGCATTTGAAAAGACAGTTGCAAAGAGAATGTCAAGTATATTATGTTTAAAACTTCTTGCTGGGATTAAAAATGAAAAATCTTCAAATAAATGCAGATGATCAGAGTGAAAAATTAATTGATGAGATTTCTGAGCTCCTTGACTAGTCATATATTAGGATTGCTTTGAAATGTTTAGTATTTTTAATTACATGTGTCAGATGCTGTGCATTTCAGAAATAAACATTCTAGCTTACAATGAAATAAGCATATAAGCTTTATTCCTACAGTACAGACAGTTTTGATTTTTTAAAATGTGCAAGGGAATTCAACAGGAGGGGGGCTCAAATCCCTCATACTATTGTAAATAAACAGGTCCATAAGAAGAAACACTGTCACAAGTCCATAAGAAGAAACACTGTCGCAAAGTTGGGAGGTAATGTTAACACAGAGGACTGGAATATTACATGGGAAGAAACAACTGACCTTGATGATACTGAAGTAGGGCAACATTCAGGGATAAAATGTCAAGGTTAAATATAAAATGAATTTCAGCTATAAGATGACAACTTATCTCTGGAGGCAAATAATGAAGAGAAGAAATAGGCCACATTATTAATTCCACAATGTGTCACTGATAGAAATCGGTTTTGGAAATAAAAGTGACTGTAGAAAGATTCAGCTGAAGTATATCCAATAAAGTAAGTAAAATAGTGATTTCTGAACCATAGTGAAACTTCGTTTCTAAAAACTACTCTGATCATATAGGTGTTGGAAAAGTTATCTGAAGATAAACAGCTACAAAGAGGGAAAGTGAGAAGAATACAGGTCTTTATAAACTAAAGGAAACTAAAGAAACTTGATTTTCTTTATCCTAAAGCTGGAGGAGGATATGGATAACAGTGATTAATAGATTAGAGGGATATACAATTATAAAAGAAAGTGAAAATTTCTAAAATAAGCATGGCACAAAACATGTAGAAAGTATCTATCTGCTAGAAGAAAGTATTTTCAAAGGTTCTGGACAGCATTTCCAATTTTTGTTTGTATAGACTGTTTAGTTTTTGCTTGATGTACTTCCCCTCCTTTTCTAAGTAGTTTTATAGTCCAAGCGTTTTGACAAAGACTGTTACGCAGTACATGTATGCAAAAAGCTCAAGACAATAGATTTTTAAAATTGGTTAATGACTTCAGGTAATATAAAAATATTCAGTTGTCATCTTTATGATTTCTTCAATAAGAAATGGATCTTTTTTACTTTTTGTAGACTTTGGACAGAAATGAAAATGAATAGTTTACACTCTTTTGGGAAGAGTTTTTTTTTCCAAACTATATTCTTTGTTTTAATAGCTGACAGCATGAAGTCTTATATAAATATCTGTCTGATATTCCTAGCATCATTGATTTATTTTATGGTTCATGTTGCCTTTTGCTACAGAGTCAGCTTGTAAAACCACCTCTTTACAGAGATATTTGCATGCTTATATGCATACTTTTTCTAACATATATGCCATTTACATGTGACCTTCACAGGCATTGAAACTAAACATGCTTTATTTAAATATACCAAATACCATTGTTTCACTCCATGGTCTTTGGTTTCTTAGAGTACAATGGTAACTGAAATCCTAAACTAAATGGGCATGGGATAATCCTCCACTGAGGAATCTGGCAGCAAAGTACAGGAATCTGTTATTTCATCTCTTTCTCTACCTGATCTGACTGCAACATGCTTTCCAGAATTTTCTGGAGGAAATATGAGTGTTTTGCATATCAAAAGTCTTGTGGAGAAAGGAGAAATAAGACAAGATCAGTAGACTCAGTAGACTTCTCTCAGTAGACTTCTAAATTACAAGGGTTTGGTGGAGATTCCACATAAAGAGAGAATGTGTTAAAGGCCTTTAATTCATTGGCGCATTCTGTGAACCTACAAAGACAGAAATAATCAACAAAAACAACCCTAGGATCTACAAGTTGGGTGGTGGTGGGTTTTTTTTGTTTGTTTGCTTGTTTTTTTCATTTGCAGCTATGTATTCTTATCACTAAGCTACAATTCAGTGATATTCCCACCTGTGTATTAGCTCCAAGCACAGCCTCTCTTCCCCCTCTCCACGATCACCCCATAACCAATAAATTTATTTACTCTCTTTGGATGTGGCTACAACTCCCTATTTAGTCTAGAAGTGAAATCCCCTGAGAAAAGACTGGAACTCAAGTATGATGGATGAATACTCTGAACTGTGCATACTCACACAAAATGTGGGCCACATCCTTAATGAAGTTAGCCTCAGATTTGATAACAGCTAATTTTAGACTTCTCCAGCAACATGAAGAAAGTTTAGGTGCCTGTTCATTGAAACTTGGTTTGTGATAGTGACTTATTTCCCCAAAAGATACATTTCTGGAGATATGAAAGTTAGTGGCTTTAGACAGAGTAGGGAGTCACCTAAATAATGTACGTACTCCCAGGGATAGGAACTGTGTCTTGGATGCAGTCCCACTTAACTAGCATCTTGAGCTGATGATAGAGTTTAGTTAAACTTGACTCCACCAGAAGTTCTTTTGTTTAGTTTTGAGTAAAATATATCCAATGTAAAGTATAACCACGTTGTAAAAGCATAGATTCTACTTCTGCTTTGAGTTTTAACTTCTAGTGTTCTTTTCTCCCCATTCCTCACCTCCACCAAGATATTTTTTATTGCCTTTCAAAGCTATCAGATTTTGGATCCATAAGGCTTGGCTTAAGGAAAACAAAAAAACATCCTATCAAATGTGTGGGTAAAACCATACCCTCCCCCAAACAAACAAAAAAAACCCAAACCAAAACCCAAATAATGCAAGTTCTAATTATCACACAAACATCTGATGCTGATATATACACAATAGATAATTTGTTATATGGAGAAGTAAGCAGACAGGTAATGTGTTGCAATGCTGGCAGTGATGTCTAGTATATATTATATTCCAAGACAACAAAGAATACATACTTGCAAAGAGGATAACATCTTTTACTACAGCCTGAGACTGTCAGCACAAAGTCAAATTATTCCATTGTTTATGTTGTACCTAGGAAACATTTATCTGAATGAGATAAGCATGTTCTGATTGCTGTCTCATATATGTATCAATCGTCTCCGTAGATGACCTTCTTAAGGTAGCCTCATCTAAGCATCTGAAAGACCAACTTAACTTTCTCATGTTCTCTTTGTAGAAGGACTACAGTGTGAGAAAAATCACAGCTCTCCCTCCCCTCCTTTTTTAGCTATGCAGATACTGCCCTAGCATCTTGCTAAAAAAATAAAGAATCTTTATCTGTCTATTTATGGGGGATAATAAGGTACTTATTGTCTCATCATATAACACCTGCGCACATACATACATGCACACACAACACACACATGCATGTGCATGCACATGCACAAAGTGAAATAAACCCTCCATGTTTCAGGTCCTAGGCCAACCACTAACTAAGGAAAATTAAGGAAATATTTCTTTCTGGATGGCAGTTCAGCAGTTGTCTTCAGAAACTTTATGGATATGAAGTCTATGAACTTGCTACTGTCAGGGTTAGGACAGTGGACCGGATGCTCTGATCCAGAATGACAACACCTGAATTCTAATGGTACCCAGCTTGGGGCAAACCATGCAATACAATCTGAAGTAGCAGCCTTTCATGCAACTGCTCCTGAAGTAGAAGGACAGGAATACGGCAAGCAATCTGTTATAAGCCTTTATAGCTAACAATCGGAGTTATATGATTGTCACTTAATGAATAAAAGAGTAGTTTTCCTTAATTTTTTTAATTATCGTATTTCTCAGAAGCTTGTTAAATTGAAACAGTTGGTTATTCAAAAGAATTCGTACACTTCACAATGACGTACAAGTTTTTTCCTCTTTCTTATCTTTTAGAGCAGCTTAAGAGTGACAGATTTTTAAAATTATTATTTTGTTTATATTGCTTTTGTTATATATGTGAAATCTCCAATAAAAACATGGCTTTTTTTCCTCTGGAACATGAAGGATGATAGTTACAGCTAAAGTGCATGCTGCTACACTTCAGAGTTTATTTGGTTTCAACGATGTATTAGTCTGAGGAGTGGTAACTTTATAAATCACATAAGCACTTTTTCTTCATCATACTTTGGCACCCACATTCTGCTCTGCTATGAAACAAGTGTGATAAAAGCGAAAACAGCGTTGGTTACTGAAATACTTACCACTTTATAGCTTGCAGATCTGTAAAGCAAGGCAATTCATTTTATGTAATCCAACAGAGATGCTGAATGATACTTGGTGCACTTTATGTAGTGCAAGGTGGACAAGATACCTGAAATGAATCACTTAATGAAAAATGCTCAGCCCGAATCCTCTGGAAAGTTCCACAATTATTCACATTTTGTGAATTGTGATTATTATCCAAATATACATAAGGTAAAGAACTATGAATTGTACAACCAGCTTTGCAGGTTATACATGTACTAGGTAGTAATTTCCCACAAAAGTGCTCTCATTAAATTCAAAGAGACTGTAGTTTAGTATTCAAACAAACAACGAAAAAGATTTTATCTGTAAGTTACTTTGAAATGACATCTTCTTTTGTCAAAGACAACAGTCTTCTGAATGGTTCAGTAAACACTGAAAGTTAAGAAAGGTTTAAAAATATTCTTGAACATAAAATCTTCAAATAAAAAACAAATTAAGCCATATATAAAGTAATACCTGTGCCACTTGCATATTAGCCTTTTCATGTATCCATTGACTAGAGCAATTATATATTGGACATTTTCACTCAAGCTTTTCAATATATGAAATAAGTGAGAGATGTTCTTATTTACCTTTTTACTTGTGTGATATATAGCCAGATAGAAGAACAGACCATTTTTCAGGCTGTACCTTCCTGATGAGTTATTGTGTTTGTTTCATCCAAGGTATTTCTCTGAGATGTATTTGGACTCATTAACAAAATAAAATGAAAATAAGTAGGGAAACCTTTAAAATACTTATCTAAACAAACTCTACAAGCTTCATTTATTTTTATATTTCTAACAAAAGTAGTGTGGGAATGGCAGATCAGATTAGATGAATAATGTTGATAATGTTCTCATGTTGCACGGGAAATTTTCACTAACTGAATAGAAGATTGAGGGGATTTTGTACCATATCTTCAGAACTTCCTGATTTTTTTTTTTTTTTTTCCTTAATAAAAAATTATCCTTCTGATGTACCGGTAAATAGGTTGCATTTGTATTCATGCAGTGGATGCTGACAGACAAGATTTCTTGAATTTGCTAGGATTCTAATAAATGTAACCATTTATTTTTCAGTATTGTTTAGCTTGATAAGAGAGAAAATATTACCATGGTGCTAAAAAAATGACAGGAAAATGGGCTTATCTGATTATTGCTTTTTTCTTTTTCCTGTCATATGTAAATATACAGCAAAGCTTTATTAAAAATGCTTCGGAGGAACTGACTGTATTTTGCTGACCTTCTCTAGGCTGTGCAGCTTAGTTTGAATGCTTTCAAATTTATGATGGTTCACACATTTTTCAGCTTTGTCACAGGCAGTATTTGTTGCAGTAAAAATTCTTCACTTCCATGCAAGACATTCTTAACTTGTGGAATGTGATTACTACAGTATATAGTCTATTGCAGTATGGATACTGTTATTTAAAACAAGCAAGCTGGGCAGAAGACCAGCTGGCTGAACAGGGAACTCTTGGAAGTCAGGAGGAAAAAGAAATTGTATGATCTATGGAAGCAAGGTCAGGCTTTGCAGGAAGATTGCAGAGCTGTGGTTTGCATATGCAGGGAGAAGACACAAAAGTCCAAACTGGCCAGTGTTGTGTCAGACATCAAGTTTTTTTAAGTAAGTCAATAGCAAGAGGAGGTCCAAGGAAAACATTGGACCAATACTTGTTGAGGACCTGACTAATAAGGATGAAGCATTAATGCTTTTTTTCCCTCAGTCTTTAATAATACTGATAGATCTTGGACTGCCTGATCCTCTGAGTTAGAGAACCACAAGTGTGGGAACAGTGGCTTTCCTCTTGTGGACACTGAAATTGCAAGGGACCAGCTGTATCAGCTGAATGTTCACAAGTCTATGCGGCCTGATGGGATTCATCCCAGGGTGCTGAAGGAGCTAGCGGATGTTATGGCAGCACCCTTCTCAATCACCTACCAAAGGTCTTGGGAGTCTGGAGAGGTCTCCACTGACTGGAAGCTAGACAATGTTATTCCAATTTACAAGAAGGACATGAGGGAAGACCCAGAAAACTAGAGACTTGTTAGTCTAACCTCAGTACCTGGAAAAACTATGGAGGAGATGATACTGGGTGCTACTGAAAGACATTTAAAGAACAATCAGGCACAGTCAATGTGGGTTCACAAAAGGAAAGTACTGTTTGACTAATTTGATACCCTTCTATGGTAAGGTCACCCGCCTAGTGGATGATGGGAAGGCAGTGGATGTAGATTTTCTGCATTTTATTAAGGCTTTTGATACTGTCCCTCACAGCATCCTTAAGTATTCTTGATACTCCATATCTTGCAAGAGGACTGTATATTTGCAGTCCCTTTTGCTTGTATTGTTCTTCATCTTGCAACCTTTGTTATTTAGATGCTTCCTGTGTGTAGCTATACACATCGCTGTTTGCCTCTTTTGTGGTCATATTGCTCACATATGTAAAATTCTTTAGCATTGCACCTGGCTGTTCCATCACAGTGTTAACAAAATTCTTACATGTTGTTACTGGTTATGCCATTTTAGTATATTTATATTGGGGTGTAAGGCAAACTAATATGAAATATATCCTGATTAATACACTTATGATTTCTAAATGTTTCAGTTTCTGCTTTGTCTACCCAATTCCTAGGGAGGATGGCTGACACCATGCAACCTGCCTGGTATGGTTCTGCTGTGGAGGAGCCTTCACGCTGAAGAAAAAGTATTGAGTACCTTTAGGGTCCCTTTCAGAAACACAAATCCTTGTTTCTGGTGTATGCGCTTCCTAACTTCCTTGGTTCTGAATTATAAGTGGAAATGTTTGCCTGCAGGACTCCACTATAGTTTGTCTGGAAAGGGCAAAAACCCTTAGGGGTTCTTAAATGGAGAGTTTTATCTGGAAATAAATATGTTGGGTGCCAACTCATGAGTGCCTAAAATTGGAAAACTGAACTGAGTAGTTTTTATCGTTTTACCAACCAACATCCATACTGTGATTCAGCTGATCAACCTTGGACTTTACAATGTCTGAATTAGTCACCTTAGGCTTTCCTTTTAATGAGCAGACAGTAATAAGCATTTAATCTTCTCCTAAAGAACATGTTCAAAACAGGGCAGGTACATTGTTCCTTGGAAGTGTCTGTTTCTTAATCTTTAACAATAAACAATCCAGAATGGTTAACTAAGAAGTAGGCATCCACATGACAGACATCTTAAATTAGATCTGTCTTAGTAAACATGGCAGGCACTAAGCAATGCTAATCCTACCTATTCTAACTCTCTGAATGAACAATAACCAGTCTGTAAGGGTGTTCTACTGCTAAACCAGCCTTTATTTACAGGGAAGATATGTGAACAGAATGGAGGCACATTAAACCACATTTCCAGTGAGAGATCATTAAATGTCTAACCTATGATATCATTGAGGGAATTTTAGTTTTTTTAATTGTGTTTGTGCTGTGAACTTAAACAAAGCTAGTGAACTATCATTGGTCTCAGGACAAGTGGAACTGACTTTAAGGCGTACTAACATATCTATGTTGCAGAGCACTTGGTTCTCCTCTGAACCCTGTGCTCTCCTGTGAACCCTGTTTTTGTGTGTTCACAGTGTCTGAAATAATAAAGAGGTCTTTGTCTCCATCCAACAGAGTGATATTTTTATAATGTGAAATTGTAGATGTATGTTGTATGCCATTAAGAATGCTGTGGGGACATGTGGATTGCTTCAGGGTACCTTTAAAAATATTTTTGGAGGCCTGTATAGCATGGCATTGAGGGTGTATTTGGTGCAGTCTTGTCCATATTACCTGTTGGAGAAGGTTTTGGACTCAACTTTCTCCTAAACCATGCCTAAATATTGGCTTTTGAGAGCTATTTGGAAGGGATAGAAACAGAGACAGGGAGTAAGCTTGCAACAATGTAATGCAGATGATCAGAATCCAGCGGAATTTCCCCGGCTCTGTTTTATTCAGTCATGTGGATCCCCTGAGATAAAGTCTATTAGTTTCAAACCTTGTTACCCCTTTAATGTTTCCATGCTACTTATGACTTTTCTGATCAATGCACAATGGCCAAGATTCATCACATCTATTTTTGACATTTAACTGAAGTATCTAAATGATGAATATTGTTGCTGATGGCTCCTGATGTCGAAAGACCTTCAGAGAGTGACTCAGCTCATCTTCAGTGTCTGTTCTTCTCTACTGATTCCTAAGAGAGCCTATGACAGCTCTTCTTTTAACTCAGCTGCTTTCAGTTTAGGTAAGATGAATTTTGACAATGCTCAGAGAAAACCTGGCTTACGATTACACCTACTCTTCTGTTTTGGACATTCTGTATCACTTTTCTATTACCCAGTCTCACTCAATTAGTTTAACCATCTCCAAATTTTAACTGAAGGAGCATATGAGGATGTTAGCTCTTGGTGATATGTGTGACCTATAATTCAACAGAACACATATCATCTGCGTCTTTCACTACAAATGTTGTAGGATGTTATGCAAACTGAATGTAAAAGCTCCCTTGCTATTCTGATCACAAAGATGGATCACAAAGTACCTCTGACTTAATGCTTTACTAAATTACGTATTATTGGGAGAGAAAATGTCTTGCAAAGGGATGACAGCCTGAAGGCCAATGTAGATCTCCACAGGAGTATCTGAAGACACAAAATATTCTGGAGGATTCCGTAGTCTGTACCTAACTCTGCCTGTGCAAACTTTTCCCTTTTTGAACTATTTACTTAAGAGCTTTGACAAAATAAATAGCAGTGGGTTTTAAAAGTATCATTTTGGTTCTTTATCTCTCACTACACTGCTAAGGAAATACGCTACTTACAGAAAGAATCTTAAGTGGTCCCTACAGCTTCTTCCAGTATCTCTCAAAGGTAAATAAAAACAGGTGCAGCAATTTTATTTCAGTTACTTGGTTTTATTTTCATTCTTTGTAAAACAGATACCATCCTTTTGGAAGTCAGCTTAGTCTCTTGTGGCTCCTTCTGTGCTTGCTACTAGTGACAGATCATTAAGTGCTTCCTATGCTCCCACCTGCAAAGGAATAAAGTTTAGTAGTGGGAGAATGTGAGATATAGTAAGAGTAATATAACTATAATAGTCTAAAATAAGTAAGCAAGCAGGCTCTCTAAAATGTTCAGCCTTCCAAACTCTTTTTATTTAAGACAACTCCATCTCATTAAGCTTCTACACAGATGCAAATCTAGTTACATTACTGGACAGGTATTTTTACCTTTACCTGACATATACTCTCCAATGATTGTGGAACACTGAATTTAATCAAATACCTAATAAAACCTTGGTCTTTTCCTTGACTTGTAGTCTAGGCCCTTGGTCATTACCAAAAGAATTATGGATTCCTATGAGTTCAGATTTTGTTTTGTTTTGTTGTAGGTTTTTTGTGTTTCTCCTTTTTTTTTTTTTTTTTTTTTTACACTGGAACAGAAATGTTTATGCTTTGTTGTATTTTCAGCAAAGTAGTCTCCTTGTGCAGCAAGCCTAAACAAAATTCAGTTAAATACAGCAACTCTGTTTTGGCAGAATAAGAGAGTGTAAGCAGTGAAGTAACTAATCAAATTTCCATCTATTTATGCTGTGTTCAGCTTTAAATGAGGGTTTATACATTGAGATATTATATTAGAAATGAAGTTAGACGTTTGATTATAATAACTTATGGATAGAGCTAAACCTAACCATAGAATTTCACTGACATTCATGGGAAAAAAAAAAAAAAATCAAAACAGGAAAACCTGTTAGCAGTCACTCTAGGTATCAGCTATGTTAGACTATACTCAAAGCCATGAATCATGGATTAAGAGACATCACGATACTGCAACTGTGTGATTACATTTAGGTTAAACTTAACTTTCTTTCTATCATTAAAATGAGTAGTTGGATTTCTGATATGATTAAGTGTTTTTTTTCTGAAAAAATTTCCTCCAACATGCTAGTGCTGCATTAGTTTTAGAAAAGTAGTCTTACGCTAAGAGAAGAGCTCATAGTGATGTTCATTAAATGAAAATCATGTCATTATTCAACAGCAGTCTTTAAGAAGATTGAGAAATATAATGGTGTTGAGAAGCAGTGGAGAGAGACATATGAAAATTAAAGATTGTTTTTCTCACAGAGTACCTAGACAAGAGCGATCACAGTGATTCACCAGGGGGCAGGTGGGAGAGGGGGCAGGGGAGGAGTAGTTTTCTAAAAAGGTAAACCATTTGATTAAATGGTCAATGTCATACATTATTTTGGAGATATTCTTAAATGCCCAGCCTCAGATTACTTCAATTTAATACATTTTCAACCAGTTTCTTCAAATGTAAATTACCAGGAAAAAATAATTTTAGTTCTGTTGACAGAAATGACAATAAGTAAAGTGATATTAATACAATTTCTATCATATTATACAATATATAATGCACATTTTAGTCCTTAGCTAGTCCATCATCAATTACAAAACATTCATTTACAGTATGGAAACATTATGTTAAAAAAGGTCAAGAACTAGGAAATTGCTTGAAATAATGCCTTATGAAGAAAGTATTATATTTAACAAAATCATGAAGTTTTGGTTCATTGAAGGGAATGTGTTAAAATATATAGTCTGTGGATAAAATATCTGATTTATATAGGTGTTGGGGCAAAGTCTTATAGAATTGGGGTCCTGCAACAAACACATCATCAGTGTCTAATGTAAGCACTGAATTTTCTGGGAAAACCTGAAAAAAAGAGAAAGTCGTTTCATATGGGTAGAACTCCCATGTGGCTGCTTTGACTAAATGATATGGATCAAAAGAAATACTGTAAATAAAAATCAGAGTATAAATATTTACTGTGCCACTAATGTGAGTCAAGTGACAACAAAATAGAAATAAATATTTCTTGACATTTGTAACTAATTTACAAATAAGAATTTTGAGTTAATAGCAATTATTAGAATTGGCAGAGTTTTGGTTAGTTACAAGACTACATAACTTTTTGCTGTTGCTGTTCTTTGGCTAGATGAGTTATGCAAAACACCTGAAGAGCACTTCTGACAAATATGTGAGGTGAAATACAGTCCTTTGTATGAGTACATGCGCTTGTTCTACTTGAATATCCAAATGTTCATAGAGGGAAAGCAGAAAAAGATTTTGAATCTGGCCAGCAGATAATATCTGATTCATAGCTATGTATGAATGAGTGTTTGAAGATTTTATTTCTATCCTTTGATTAGCTGTCAAAATAATAATAATTATAGTCAAAACAATACAGAAATTCCCAATTTAATTTATGAATTATAAAGCTATGGATACCAGCAAAACTGCAGTTAGCAATACCTGTGAACTATGGAAGGATTGTAAAAGCTAAGTACATGGAATAGATAGAAGGGCATTTTATTCCGAATGACAGCAGAAATTTAGATGAGACATCAACTTATCATCCTAAAGAACAGTAGTACTTTTGTCATAACTACTTTTAAAAATAGCTCTAGCAAGTATCCTTTATTTAATAGCTCTGCACTATTCATCTTCCCTGCAATGAGTGAGTGATGACCCTTGCAACACTAGTAATTAAACTTTTCAGTTGCAATAAGGGCCTCTGACAGTCTTAAAAGGAGAATTACAAATTAGAACTCTGACAGTCCAGCCCTCTGAAAAGAAAGAGTCTATTTCCCCTTGGCTTTTTAACTCCAATTCAATCTTGGCAGATTGAGTCAGGTGTGAAAAAAAAGGTTTCACATAATAGATCATGGATATTAGGCTGGTAATATATCTGAATGTTCATTTTCTATTACTCTAATCACAGTGTTATAAATATAACATTATACCCTACAAGTTCATTAGCTCTCCATCTAGTGGGAGAAGAAGCAACTCAATATTCATTATGGACTAGGCAGTGACAATGATGCAATAAAAATTAAGTAGAAGGACATGAACAAGACCAGCGGGTGGAATGCAACCTAATGGGAGATTCTTTTAGCTCTGACCACAATATACCACACTGGACTGTTCTCTAGCAACCTGTACTTAAACCATGCCCAATTCAACTGTGTGCAGAGAAGGAAGTAGCTTGCAAAACTACCTAAAATACTAGTATTTACCAGAACTAGTGGAGATGTCTTAACCTTTTATCCAAGGTGTAATACAGATGACATCACAGCTGTACCCATTCACCATTCAGCCTTCTGCTGAGAGGTTCTCAGCTGACCATTACATATCCATTCAAGACTCTGTTTAAGCTGTATTTTGAATGCCTGAATTAGTACTTCGGTGCTGGGATACAAAATACAAAATTTTGAGACACGGCTTGCGTCAAAGAGATCTACCATAGAGCCTTACGCAGTTCCCCATAATCCTATCTTACCTCACCATTTTACTCACCATTTGCTAGTTATTGTTATCATAATTTCTTAAAACAATGTGCATTAAAAGAAACAATTAAATTTAACTTTGCTTAAAGCCTCCTATATTAAGTCTACCCTCAACTGCCTTATTAAGCTAAGTAACAGTAATACACAATTAAATAATAATTAGATAACGACTTTTGCTGAGGTGAAATTATAATTAATGAAGTTTAAATTAAAGTATTGACCTTGAGGGATAATAAACCACGCTAATTGAAACTAGAAGTTAATATATTATACCACAGATTTTCAAAACACTGGAGGCTTTAGGGAGGTATGACTTTCCTCCTTTCCTTAATGACAAGGGCTTGGTTCACCATTTTTTTTGCCTTTAAGAGGTGGACAAATGTATTCGCATAGATTCAGATGTAGCAGTTAAAAAAGTTATTGCTGAAGGTGAATTAATTTAATCCATTTCCTAGTTTGTATTGAAATGGACTGGAAATATTCATACTGTCTTGCATCTGAACTATGAAATCCTACAGATAAAAGACAGCATCGAATAACATACAGTGGCATCAAAAGCTGTTCTTTTTAGATTTGAGACAGAACAACAATGATTTGCATAACTTTATCTTGGTGACTTTCACGCTCTTACCAAGGTCAACACATATTGACTATCATGACCCACATCAAAACTGCCAATTAATTAAAAGACTAGGAATTTAAAAATATATCATAACTCAAAATTCATTGCATGCATGTTCAGATTAGTTTCTCCCTCCTATGTCCATAAAGTGTGCAAAAGAAACATGACCAGCAAGTCGAGGAAGGTGAATTTCCCCCTCTACTCTGCTCTCATGGGACCTCACCTGGAGTACTGTGTTCAACTCTGGGGCGTCCAGCATAAGAAAGACATGGACTTGCTCCAGCAGGTCCAGAGGAGGGCCACAAAAATGATCAGGGGTCTGGAGCAACTTTCCTATGAGGACAGCCTGAGAGAGTTGGAGTTGCTTAGCCTAGAGAAGAAAAGGCTCTGGGGAGACCTTATAGCAGCCTTCCAGTACTTAAAGGGGCCCTACAGGAAAGATGGAAAGGGACTCTTTATCAGGGAGTGTAGTGATAAGACAAGGGGTAATGGTTATAAACTGAAAGAGGCTAGATTTAGATTAGGTATGAGGAAGAAATTCTTTACAGTGACGGTGGTGAAACACTGGAACAGGTTGCCCAGAGAAGCTGTGGGTGCTCCATCCGTGGAAGTGTTCAAGACCAGGTTGGATGAGGTTTTGAGCAACCTGGTTTAGTGGAAGGTGTCCCTGCCGATGGCAGGGGTGTTAGAACTAGGTGATCTTTAAGGTCCCTTCCAACCCAACCCATTCTATGATTCTATGATTAAAGATCCTATTCAAGGTGTTAATACTATTTTATAGCAGTATTTTAATTTATTTATGGCAGAGGGCTGTCTAGTAAGGAGCTTTAGGTTTTGTTTTGTGGGAAATATTATTCATCTTTTTTGCATTTCTGCCTGAGGTTAAGGTAAACAGTAGGTTCAGTGACTGATTGGTGCTATGAAATTCTGTGAGAATAAACACCAGTATGAGAGACGCTTTTATTTTTCCTCTCAGCTATATTTTGTTAAATTGCATCCTCAAGTGACACTGCAAAGCTTCCTCTCATTTAAAATAACATTAATCCACCTATTACAGAAAAGCAGTCATATGGATATTTTGGATGAGAATCCATAGAGTGCTTGTAATACAAGTATATTTTTATTTATTATTAAAGAGTTTTTCAGGAGCATGCACCACGTGGAGCATGCACCACTACTTTTCAGCTCACCTTGAAAAGTAGTTTGTTCTGCAAAGAGTCCCATTGATTCAAAATAAACTCAATAATCGGTATTCTTTTTGAAAAACAGAACACAACAACAACACACATCCACTGGATTTAGTAGAATTGCACTGATTTAGTCCAGCTGAAGATCTGGCACATAAATCATGCAAAAATGCTATTCCAGTACACTGGGAAATCAGTAGAGCTTTTGGGAAAGTAAAGATCATCTGGAAATTCTGGAACTGTTCCTATAAAGCTTAAGCACAATAATTATTATTGATGGTATATTTCTTCTCTATTTCCAGCAGTGAATAAGGATGGCAGAATAATGCATAAGAATAGATGTTTTGGGATTAACTTCCTTATTCATAAACACCTTCCCTCAATTCTGATTAAGGCTTTTTGCTAATGCTTTATAACAGTAAGTACTGTTGGAGGGAGACAAAAATAGCCTTCCGCAAGATATAGAGAGGCCAGTCTGACAGATTAAATCTCATTTGTTTGTGTACCAGCCTCACACTTAGATTGTTAAGCCTTTAAATTCTTGGCAGTATGGGTCCTGGGTCCTGAACACAGATCGTCTTTCCACTTGCATTTATAATGCAACCAGAAAAGCGTCTTGGTAGAACAGTCACCTTCACTTTGACTTATAAAAAGGAAATTGTTTAGACTGCAAGGATAGTTAGTTGGAATGTGTCTTGAAGCAATATTTAAGGGCTGCATCCTGTGCTTAAGTGCTTCCATCTTTCAAATAAAGCATCTACTCCTATTCAGATAAAGAACAAGAGATCATCTTCCTCTTTATATTGTCTTTGTCCTACTTCAGTTTTAATTCTGACCTTCTCAGAAAGACAGGACAGGAAAACTTGTTAGTGAGTCTAGGGCACTGTTTTTCAGTCTCTGTTGAAATGTAAGTTGTGAATGTTGATTCAGAAGGGGCTGTGGAGCTTAGTAAACACTTTGTTTCCAGAGACAGAATAAAATAGAACAGATTTTACCTGGAAAAAGTTGTATACTTAGGTCAAAGCAATGTTGAAGCCACTTTAAATTCTGATTTGAAGGCAAACTAGCCCTTGCTTTTACTTCATGGGTAAATTTCTAGTCAGCACCCAATGGCTGAAATGCTTGTTATTGGGTAATTAAAATAATGGTTTTAGCTCCTTTTATTTGGAAAAATAGATTACATAAGTTTTCCATACATTTCAAGGTCTGAATCCAAGATTTTTTTCAACTGTACCTTTTAACGAAATGATATGAACACGTATTTATTTTCCATGTACTGACTTTACTAAAGCAGTATTTTAGCACTATTCTAAACATCAGCTTTATGAAAGATTATAAAAATATATATATATATGCATATACATATATGTGTGTGTTTGACAGTTTTGAGGAAAAGAATCTGTTACTTCTCCTTGGAGTGCCGTGACTAACTGCATTTGAACCAGAGCAATTTTAGTGTGAATACTCGGGGGCATATTTGCTTTTGTCTCAGTTCTGCAGAGAGCTGTGTGAAGCGCTGAGCATCTACAACATTCACTGCCTTCACTGGCTTTCACTGAGAACCATTGAGTACCTGCTAGGATTCACTCCTATGCTCAAGAACATTTAGAGGACTATGTAAATTCCAAATGAATTACTGAGTCATGTTATATTCATTAGTGTCAGCTGTAAAGCAAGGCATTCAGGTAATCATGTCAAAAAAACCCCAACCCTCTGTCGTCTGTTGCACATGCAAAGCAAGACAGAATTTTTAGTTTCACCTGGTTTTCATGGACTGAAGCTCCTCGTAATTACAAACTGTGTATTAATCTATATTAATATATTCACACTGGATTACTATGATTAGTGTTTATATATATATAACACAAATATGGAAACACATCTCGTGCAAAAATAGACAGTGAGATGAAAAGTGTAGAAGCTGCAGTTCTGCACAAATGACTCTGATCACTTAATGACTCATAATGGCTCTCTGCGAATCTGAGGCATAAAGTAATGAAGTACAGCTTGTTGACAGCCACTCACATGTGACAGCCTGTACAGTAATCCAATGATACAGCAATGATATTGTGTTACAAGATTTTAAAAACTTGTCTGAGTCAAAGTGAATTTTGGACATAGGACAGAAAATCCAACTTGCAGGTGCCTCTTCCTTTATGTGACCCATCTCAGTTAACAATTGAAAATGAGCATGCAGTTTCTTCTGGAAATGGGCTTGTGGTTTCGTGCCTACTGGGCAATTGCCTGCGTCAGAAAATTTGCATGTTATTTGCTACAGCTCAGTATACATTTCCATTTCCAGTTTCAGTCAAAACCCTCAAGGCAAATTTCCATACGGTGAGTGACCTCAAAACCCTGAGTGAATGGAAACTGTCCTATAGAAGGATATAGAAGGATAGTCCCATGTCTTCCATATGTTCTCTGGTTTTACCTATAAACAAGATGCCAAGTTTGCAGTCCTACCTAAATTTGGGCAAGTGATAAAACAAGGAGAATGTGCTCTCATGACACACAGTGAGATACGATGTTTTCCTTTCCTATCTTAGTAACAGCAAGCAAGTACTTCTGGTACAAAGAACATCATCCTTTAAATTTGTATTTTTAGGGAACTATTTTTGAATATTCTTGTAAATAAAATGCAAGCAGTATAATTTTGTGGGAGCAATTACAAAGTTCAAGTATCCTTATAAATAAAGCTGTTCATTTAGAAAGATTCAACTCCTTATGTAGGATTTTTAAGTAACTCCCCCCTCCTCCAGTTTCCTCAGTGTTTGCTTAGCACTCATAGGCAATTCTGGGTATTCAAACATGTAGACAGAAAAGCAAGGGGAAAGAAAAAAGGAACATGCTTTCAAAAGCATTCTTTGCTGGAGCTTCCATTACATCCTAATATTCTTCCAGCAGTTCTCATCCCAGACTGTTAACCTCATGCTAAGATCAAGGACATACTTAATCTCATACCTCTTTTTCTGCATGTAACTTTCCTTATTGGATCTGAACATTCCCACCCACCTCCCCGCAGTTGTTCTAAAAATGTATATTGAGTAAATCATGACTCAAAAGGCAAAAGCCTTTAGTCTTGGGTTTTGATTTGTTCTTTATAAAAGTAGAGAATTTTAACTAGACTGAAATCCAGATGTAACCATTAAATACATGTGTTTTGAAGGTGTTTGGAACTGGGGTTTAGTTCTGAATTCTTCCCAACATTTTTCAGAAAGAATTTGTCTGATAGAAAAATGAGAACTGAAAACTGTACATAGAATAACTATACTTAAATGACATCCACATAATGATTAGGATATAATAAAAGCTGGTGATTCTATAAGAAAAGTATTGTTCTCACATGCACTGGGAAAAGTTACTTTTTAGGATAGAAGTATACAACTACCCAGAGTGAGGAATATAATTTGTTAGCAGAATGTTCTGTCCTTTTGTCCTGTACCTGACTGAATAATAATGCAGAGTGTATAAGGCTGAAATGTTTTGGATTATTAAAATCTCCTTTCCACTGAACAAAAATGTGATTGGATGTCTAGTGAATTGGACTGTGAAGGAGTACATAATGACTGTTAGAGATTAAAAATCACCTGTGCAGATTCTGTTCAAGTGTTCTCATAATCATTTAAACATGAAGTATGAAGTAGAATGAAACACAAGGCAGTTCTAATTGACATGGATTTTAATATGAACTTTGTGCTAGCAGGCAGCTGAAATTTCATCCATAACCAAGCGTGCAATTTGATAGGCACAAAATGGAGTCAGAACAAACTGCACCTAGAGTTCAAAATTATATATGCTAGTCCTGTAGCAAGAAAACCAAAGGAACTATTTTTTTTTTGTTCTTAATAAGAAAACTTTTGGCATTAGACAGCGTTGGATTAACAGCAATTCTAATTCTATGTTGCTCTTGAAAACACGTTGCTACTGTATTGTGGCTTGAAGAAGCCACAGGAAATATTTTATGAAGTGAATGGAATGGAACAGCACACATGCGTGTTCATTTGCACATGCACCCAGAATAGCATATCTACTCACTAAAAAACTTAATATAATTGCAAAACAATGCTCACAGTATAGTTCTCTCCTTTGCATGCAGCATTTTATTTTATAGTTTGATAGTACTCGCTTGTTTATTTAATAGAATGTCATTAAATTAAAAAAAAAAAAAAAATCAAACCACATAGAAATTCTTTCACAAAAGGTACTAGGTTATCTGCAGAAGACAGTGACATGCTGTGGCTTTTCTGCAATGATACAATATCATCATGCATTATTCTTTTGCAATAAGCATCACCATAACTGCAGAAATTATTTTCCTCCTTTAGAGCCATTTAAAAATATATACACCCGGATGCTTCTGCTTTGCTTAGGACTATGGATGGATGGATTTCCAGTCCTGCCTGACACAAGTCTGCTTCTTCCATTGGAGAAAGCCCTAACATTTTCCATACCACTTTCACAGCACGAGAAGGTAATGATTGCCATACTGATGTATTTGCTGCATAATAAATACCCTGACAACTCTGGGATGATAATGTTGTTTTTGAACGACTCATCATGTCTCTCTTTCTCTACAGTCTCTACATTCTTCTATCTATTTTCTTTTTCTGCTCCATTTTCATAGCAGCAGGACATGCACTAACTGAAAATGAACTGAAAACTTCCACTAAATAGGTATGCATACAGAGGCGTGAGGGAGATAAAATGTTGATGGATCATTACTTTTGTCATCTATCAGTTGCCCATGCAAACACAGCCTTCATATGCAGAGGATTGCTTTAAACTCTCTTGGCCAAATGCAAACTGATTTCCACAGGTCACCAAATGTCACTGCCAAATTTCAGATTTCTAGAAGGTAACACGCAGTTCAGATGTTACAACACTTAAAAAGTAGGATGCAA
Organism: Fulmarus glacialis; assembly: GCF_000690835.1. Lineage (NCBI taxonomy): Eukaryota > Metazoa > Chordata > Aves > Procellariiformes > Procellariidae > Fulmarus > Fulmarus glacialis. The sequence goes on from NW_009188177.1 coordinate 28,111, forward strand.
ACATTGTGTTAAACTGCCAGTAACGTTTTTTATTTACATTCTACAGTTTTATAAATAGTTGTGGTGTGTTGACCCTGGCCAGATGCCAGGTGCCCACCAAGCCACACTATCATTCCCCCTCCTCAGCTGGACAGGGGAGAGAAAATATAACAAAAGGCTCGTGGGTCGAGATAAGGACAGGGAGATCACTCAGCAATTACCGTCATTGGCAAAACAGACTCAACTTGGGGAAATTAGTTTAATTTATTACCAATCAAATGAGAGTAGGATGATGAGAAATAAAACTAAATCTTACAACACCTTACCCCCCACCCTTCCCTTCTTCCCGGGCTCAACTTTATTCCCGATTTTCTTTACCTCCTCCCACCCCAGCAGCGCAGGGGACGGGGAATGGGGGCTGCGGTCAGTTCATCACACGTTGTCTCTGCTGCTCCTTCCTCCTCACACTCTTCCCCTGCTCCAGCGTGGGGTCCCTCCCACAGGAGACAGTCCTCCATGAACTTCTCCAGCGTGAGTCCTTCCCACGGGCTGCAGTTCTTCACGAACTGCTCCAGCATGGGTCCTTTCCAAGGGATGCAGTCCTTCAGGAAC
>NW_009188177.1:28818-38156 GCF_000690835.1 Fulmarus glacialis
TTCTGGTGAATATCTGCTCCACCATTACCCTCCATGGGCTGCAGGGGGACAGCCTGCCTCACCGTGGTCTTCATCACAGTCTGCAGAGGAATCTCTGCTCCGGCGCCTGGAGCACCTCCTCCTCTCCTTCACTGACCTTGGTGTCCGCAGGGCTGTTTCGCTCACATATTCTCACTCCTCTCTCTGGTTGCAGTTGCCCAGGTTTTTTTTCCTCCTTCTTACAATACGAAATCACAGAGGCGCTACCACTGTCGCTGATGGGCTCGGCCTTGGGCCAGCAGTGGAGCTGGCTGGCATTGGCTCTGTCGGACATGGGGGAAGCTTCTAGCAACTTCTCACAGAAGCCAGCCCTGTAGCTGCCCACTACCAAAACCTTGACCTGCAAACCCAATAATGTAGTTGAACCATTTTTATTCAAACATTTCAAGGACATCAGTTGTGCCTGGTTAGATGACAAATTCAACAGAAATTGCTCTGAAAACTACTTCTGATTTCTCAGCTCTTAAAGTGACCATTTAAACAGAAAGCCATTTGCACTGTTAAATGTGGGTAGAATTCTGGACTGCATATGCAAAAGGGGTTTTATTATTATTTCTGACTTGTGCAAATAGCAATAGCTCCCTATTCACCTAGCACAGAGCAGCCAGGCAGCAAATGGTATCAGCTGTAAGAAGCAGCTATTTACCTATATCAGCACCGCAGCTGTAGCTCCTTGCTAAGGATGAGAAATAGTGTACCTCCCTTCATACAGGAGTTCATTCAGTACTATTTCATGCATGATTATATTCCTCTGTGATTACCAAAATGCTGGGGGGGGACACACATGACAAGAAAACAACACACAAAACAATTATTTTCTTGAAATTATCTGAATAATTACCAAACATTGCTGTTGGTGCAGTAGAAATAAAATCAAAGGCCAAAAAATATTCAAGAGCACATAGTCAGTAGCAGCCATGCAAATATTTGTCACTTCCAGAAATTGCAATTATTTCTAAGTAATAATGCATTTTTTCAGGAAATACATGTTAAATAAATACATCTTGCATGTATTTAGTTAAGAGCATAAGAGTTTGCCAGAACTACCTCAGATATTTTTTCCTTTTCCACTCAAGTGCCACATTGTGATTCTACAACCTTTACTCTTTTTATTTCGTACTGTACCCATTAAAATAAAGATTAAGGTCAGAAATACTCAGTTACCGAGAAGTCCTTCACCTTTCATAACATTCAGTCCTTAAAGGTTTATTCTAAACAAAAGTCTCCATTTTATATAAAGAGGTGAAATTTTATTTTAGATGTTCCAAACCATGTTTTGATGTTTTCCAGCTCTTCACTCACATGTTCTCCAAGGGCTACCTGAAACGTATTTGCACTAGTAGTGATGAAGGACTTGATGCAGCATGAACAGGAAATTCTCTAAACATCTGGCCTGGTCTGTGACATATAGTACTAAAGAATCATTTGCATTTACCTTGTTGGCATTCTTTGAGAGTTATGGTGAAACCACATTAAATGTTAAGATGTTAAACAGAGCAACCACAGGGTAGACAATTAAGCAAAGATAAATGGTGATTGCAGGCTATCCACCCTTGCAAGAGAGGCCCATAGACATTTTGCCTTATTATTTTTTTCAAAGATAAGTAAGATTAATACTGGATGTCTACTGGATAGATCAGAGGATGAACCTGTTTTACTTCTGTCTGATTTCTTTCCCAAATGGTAAGCACAATAAGAAAGAGATATTTGTTTGTTAAAACATTTCAGTTGTGCTGAAGACATTTAATCTGAATATTGGCAGCAAAAGAAGAATGTCAAATTTACATAGAAATGGGACATATTATTGTATTCAGTGGTCACTGAGGAGAATATATTAGGTACCTCACATATTTTCTTAAAAACAATAATCTGCTTCATATTTTATTTGATTTGTGACTGCTGTTAAATGGGGGCTAGAGAACCATTCAATTAATTCTGAAGTAAATACTTGGATTTGATCTACTGAGTAGTTCTCTCACAGCCAATGACTACATCCATCCACTGACAAGTTTTCTATTATATCAAATGGAGATTCAAACAACTGGCTCAGCAAGACACCTAGACTTGCAAACATCTAAGCATGTTTGGAGCTGACTCCCATTTCTGAATTACCCATGCAAAAACCTTAATGTACTGCTGGCTCAGCATCGCTGGTCCGGAAGCAGCGATATTTTCTGTGATTTACCTTTACGTTGGTAAAGCTGATTTCTTAATCTTTACATAGGTGAATAATCCTTAAGCTATTGAAGCTGACAGATAACACACAAAATGAAGATTATTGGCATACATAAGAGTTTCAGCATCAGACTTTATTTGCAAATTTCAATGAATCTGAGTTATGGCAGAAATAAATTAATTCCTCGTGATCCTGAATGCTCCCCTTTATATCTTAGTTTGCCTTCAGGAAGTCCATTGATCTTTCTTCCTAGACTACAATTGACTTTGATCTTTACTTTATTCTGACACTTTTCCATGTAAACCCAAAGAGGTCACAATACTGGAAATTGTGATAAAAGCAGAATGAAGACACACAAGATAGTGTAAGGATAAAAATAAAACAAATTTCCTATTGTAATGCTCAGAATACTTATAATATATTTATAAAAAAGGTAGAGCAATACTTGGTTAGAATAGACTGTCTTCAGATTTATGATGCTAAACATAAGCAACAGATGAAACTACAATGTGATGCAGTACAAACAGACATTGCAGCTACTGTAAACAGCTCTTTATATTTTTTTTAAAGAAGTACGTTGATTGTGACACATCTTTTTATATAATGCAACAACCAGCAATGACATCATAATAATGTCTCAAAAGAGATACTATCATCTTCCTCCAGTCTTCTGTATACTAGGCTACTAATAAAATTAATTGCTTAATTTTATTGTTCATACATTAACAATTAACCATTATTTAAACCTGAAGGAAAGACTTTGTGATATGAACAGCTTTGTCTGATTTGAACTATCGTTTTAGTGTTTGTCATGATTTCTTTTTGCCTGTTTACCTTTCTAGGAGATCTTTGAAATTGCTTTGTGGAACAAACATATTAAATGTTATGAATTTCATTACGTGTAGTACTCCTGGTTGAACAGCAATTTTGCTCCTCCTCCAAAATCTGTGAAGTTCTGTTAAAGTGGGAAGACATACTGGTTTCACAGACAACTGCTATTAGCTTAGTTTTGCCCTGTCACTTAGTTAAACTTGTAATTGTTTCACTTTTCTAATGTGAAGCTACAGTGGTGTCAGGTTGAGAATTTTATCACTGGGTAACAGTGATAAAAGCCCAGTGAATACACCATTAATTTTGAAAAGCCTTACATCAAGGTTAGAAACAAAAGTTATGATAGTCTTCTGTTAATTGTTGTATCAGGAACTTAGAATCTACTTATCAGGAAAAAAAAACCACAGTCAAAAAAAAACCACTACTATTACTACATAGTTTTATTGTATGTAAACTATTACTATAATTCTTGTATGTAAATTATTTTTATCATTATTGTGATCTATGACTGAAAAAAATCATTCTGTAGAATAGTTAAAATACATGCAATATAAATGCAGACATCCCAGTTCTACTAGCTTCATCTATGCTGCTGAATAGATATCCAGGGAGCAGCTCTTGCTCCCAAGCTTACAGCTGCAGAATGGTTCATGTCTGTATTTTTCCAGGGAGACACCCAGCAGCAGAGTGGCTGCATCTGCACTGCATAGAACTTGGCTTTAGGTCCCCTCTTGCCTCCATGTTGTGTCTTCGTAGCCCTAGGACCTAATTACTGTTTTGCTTACATGAGCATAATGGGACTTTTTCCCAGTAAAAATTTTCTCAAACAATGTGAGGAATGTGCTTTAATTAAGTGAAATAATGTTTTTACATCATTAAATTCAAGGTATGTGTAGCATGTCCTGTGGTATGATGTGAGAGCATTATGGACATGTTGCAGGGTGCAGAGTTTGCTGAGAAAAGAGTGTAGGATTATCTACAGCAGGCAGAAGGCAGTATGATGTAGTCTTCCAGTTTCTCTTCTCAGAGTAGCCTCTGGTGTGAACTATCCAGCAGAATTGCACCCACGTTTGTCTTACAGAGAACTAGAAGTTTCCTTAAGAAGAGAGATTGTGAGCAAATTAAAAATTAAGCAGTGTGGATAATCAAGAAACAAAGACCCAGGGACCTAATTTTCTTCACAGTCTATACTGCAGAGTTGTCTCTCTTAAAGCTGGAAGGTTTGTACCAGAACTCTTAATGGAGCTAACAGTTGGATAGAGCTGGGGTGATAGAGTTTAGGGAAACGCAACCAAAGAAAAGAGAGGTTAACAGTTTTCATATACATTGCAAGTTTTCAGCCAAATAAAATAATAATAAACTTGCTGCCAATAAATACGGGGTTTAGTTTTAAAAAAAAAAAAAAAAAAAAAAAAAAGCAAGGTATTTGGTAGAATAATGAAGTATTGAATTAGATTGGCTACATGTATACTGTTCTAATAACATAGAGTCATCCTTGTTTCCCTTCTAGTAGACCCACAGAGGCCAATGTATTTATTTCTCTTATCTAACATTCGTTAGTAGTCTAGATTTGTCCACATGACACACTGCTTAGAGTACAATCTGTCTCGGTACCACTAAGGTGTTTGTACCTATTCGTCCACAGGTCCATCAGGTGCACTGCACACATCATACTTGTTTGTTCTTGCTCATTGCATGACTATGGAAGATTTCACCAAGGTCCTTAATGTTTTGGGAAAGGGAGGGGTTAATTTTGTGTAGTGTTTAAGGAGGTATTGAAATCCCTCAGTGGGAAGTTGTCCTACAATGTCCTTTTAGGTGGATAGGAAGAATCACGTAGTTTTTACTTCATCCCTTCTCCCTAGGCTCGGTTTGGGGTAGCTCAAAGCACATTACAACAGATGCTTTGCTCTCTTAGCCTTCTGGAGTCTTCTTTGAGCTGAAACATTTTGCAATACTTAAAGTGGGTTTTTTTTGAAGTTACATTCTTCCTAATGTGGTCAAGATAATCTTATTATTTTGGTTGTCTCGCATACAGCAATGTTTATGTTTCTAAGGCAAGATACCAAAGTGCCAGCATACAAGCAAAAAACCCGAGGCATATCCTGAGCGTATTTGTGCTGTTGGAGGGCCAGCATGGCCTGAAAGAGGAAGACTTAGGGTGATCCAATGGTTGTTGGACAGGTTTCTGTAGGGAACTAGCTTGTGAACCATAGTCATACAGGCTTTGCTAGGGAGAGCCCTAGTTGTCTCTCCTCCTAAGGGAACTGCATTCCAGAAGGGATCTCAGAAATCCTCTGAAATTGCAGAAAAGATGAATTGAGGACCAATACACTGGAGCAAAACTGGGATTAATTCCAAATGACACGTTGCCTACATAGCTGCTGAATTTACGTAACTGGAAGTTTTTAAATACATCTGCAGTAAATACCTGTCAAGAATGGTTTTATTAGAGTTGATTCTGACATAAAATTGCTGACCTCCTGTAATCCTATCCTGCCCTGTTTTTATGATCCTATGATTAAATGTATAAAGAACCTCAGGAGCAAGAAGCTTAAATTTGGATGACAGCAGGTTTTTAATACCCAAATAGCCTCAAAAATAAGGTAGCAGACCACTTTCAAGGCTCACTCAACATGCCAGTATATGTAGCCTTGTGCAAAATCAAGCTTTAGGTGTGTGATTTAATGTTTCTGAGTAAAACTTAGATTTGCCAAGTAATTCAGCATTTGCAGGAGGCAGGACATTGACACTGCTTTGGACATTGACTCTTAAATTCTGCTTAATTTGCACTTCAAACATAAAAGCTTGTTAACAGCTTTGCCCCAGCTGTATAGCAATTGAAGGTTTTTGGGGAATATCCAGAGGCAGAACTTAAGGTACTCTAGCCTAATTTGTTTTAAGAAGGATTATGAGATGTGTTAATCAAGCTGGAAATATACTCTCATTGAATTAAACATTTCTCTTTTATCAGAGGAACATTTGTACAAAGCTTTTTGAGGTAATATATAGCAAGTGGACTTAAGTTACTAAATCAAATAGCTTGCTGAGTGTTCAGTTTCTTACAAATTTGTTTCAACTTGAAATATGAGGTCATAATATAGAACTTCAAAGTCACAGGCGAGTGCTTTTAGGCTTAAGTTGGACTATCTTTAACAACAAATTTACCTTGATTGAAATATTTTCCATTACACCTAGCGCTCTAAACAATATCTAACATTTACAAATCTGAAAAACAACATAAGCTGCAGATAGTATACTTGAACATGCAAACAATTTTGTTATGTCTGAACATATTCTTATGAAATAAAAACTTGAAGATGTTCATGCTAAGGCTGAAAAAAAAAAAACTTCCATGGAAAACATCAGAAAGATAGGCTGATAGGAATCTTCTTCCTTTCTCCTAAACTGAAGAAGTATGAAAACATGGTAAGAAACACTGACTATGTTTGTAGCATATGGATATTAACTGACAAATCTCAGCCTATGGCTTCATCTTCAACATGGTTTCAGCACCTGCAGTTCTCTGATTTGTTTGAGATGAATGACATGCCTGTTGGAGGAATTTAAAATCCTAGACTATTAGACGAATCCTGCCATTGCAGGGTTTGTGTTTTTACAAAGTGCTTCCCTTTTATTGAAAGAACACCTTCGTGGAGTCTTCTGCTAGGTTACGAGACAATTTTTAATCAAGCTACTGTATTAACTAATTTGCTCAGCATTCATGGTCTAGTAAAGCTATACCAGCATGTGGCATAGAATTATCATCACTGTTACCTTGGGCTGTCTGAGAAGTTGCAGCTGTCACGTGTCGATTCACTCCATGCCTTATACTTCCAGCATACGATTGCCTTGCACAGAAGTTCCTTCTCCTCCTCTTAGATTGTGACATGCTATCAGTATGTTTAAGTTTCAAACTGGGAAGAAAAGCAGTCTTGAGCATTGAAAACCACTTCACCCTTATCCTACCCTATAGATTCTATCTTCTTCTGACTCTGCTAATACTGAATGTTTTGTTTCTGCAGGAGTATAATTTCAAAGATAGAGTGAATTCATTTGCAAACATCCTTGGAGTTAGGATGATTTTCCAGCAGGTGATAACTGAGGGCTAGCATTCAGGGATACCAGGACATGAGCTTGCTCCCACTTCAGAAGCCCATCTCCAGTGCTTCGTATTTCTTAGCTTAGCTTAATTTGAGGGGCCCTGAAACATTAGTTACCAATATTCTTTCAGCTATTTCACACTTCAATTATTACTATTATTTATTTTCAGCGGTGTTTATTCCAACAGGGCCACTACAAAAAACAGGATAAATAGACTTCCAATGATAACTACAATGACTGCCATATAGCCAGAATAAATGGCAGCTTTTGGATTTCAATATAATTTCATACGCCTCGTCACTACCAAGGCTAAACTACTAATTAAGCAATAATCCCACAGCACTGTCAGGTGTACAAGGGAGTAAGAATTTCCTGGACTTAACTTTATGTAAGCAGATATGCTTATTCCTAAATTATTCAGTGTCTCCATTGAGGTTATCACAAATCCATTAATAAAGAATGTAATGAGCTAGACAGGAAAGGTTCCTTTAGGGCCTTGTCCTGAAGATCTTACTCACATTGAACTCCAGTTTGAAACTAAAATTCCAGAACTTCTTCTTGAATGCCACTTACCACTATTAGTGTCCATGCATTTTGCTATTCTTTCCCCTATACTCTAACAGAAATCAGACATATTGTGGAACAAAACGGCAAGTGAGAAGATTTTTAAAGGATCTTCTTGTTCCTTCAAGCTGGGAAAGTTTTCTTGTCATCTTCGGGTTTTGAGTTTATTTGTTTCAATGATTCAATTCTAAAGGAGGTGAGACTTAATCCTTGTGTACTTTCATGGCTAGTCATAGTGTTCAAGTTCTTAGGGGAAAACGTAAGAATGCACAGACTAACACACTGAAGAATGTTCTACATGGAACTAAAAGTAGGTATGAAACTTTATGGTATGTTTGCCAGTAAAATGCACATACAGTATAGTGAGAGCCAGAATGCAGTGTAGGATTCTGCAGGTTTGGACACAAGGGATTTCAGTTAGTATAAAATCAGGAAGTTTACAGCAATTCCCCACAAATGTTTGAGCTATGTATCTTTAATACTTATGAAGAAAAAGTAAAAGGAATTAATATACTGAGAGAAAATACTGAGTGTTTTCTGTCCAAATGAATTATTCTATTCCTTTAAGTCAATTCACCTCTTCACTGACATTTGATGTGCAAAAGAGAGGTTTTATGAGACACATCTGAGCCACAGTTCAATATGAAAGTAGCATGTATGTGAATATAGAAAGAGGAATGGACTCAAGACTTCTCAGGAATGTAGACAAAATAGAATTTTGCCATTCCATTATGTTATTGTGTTTGGAACAGCAAACTAAAATTTATCATCAAAATACTTTTTAGATTGTAGGAGAAGGAGAAGGAGAAAGACTGAGATACTAAAAGCATTTTGGGGACTGTGACAGAGGGGGGATGATCTTTCACTTATGCTTACAAGAGTTTTCTTCCCTCCAAGAGTCTACTCTGTCCGTAGCTTTCCATCTCCTCTCAAGCTGTTGTCTGTCTTGTTCCCTATCTTGTCTTTTCTTTACAAGCCTTTTAATCTTCAGTTGTTTCATTTGAGTACTACTATCATTTGAGTAGGAGGGAGAATACATCAAATATTTCTCAAGAGCAGGATTATTGGGATTGTTGTCCCAGTAAGGCTGAAAAAAAGGTGAAGCATTGAATTTTTGTTTGTGTATTGAATTAGTTACTGTGAAAAATAGATTTTTTTTTTTCTAAATTTAAAAAAGAAGTTACACCTTTTTCACAGGAATTCTTTTCTAGTAAAAGTGAAAAATGATTGCTTTCAGTTTTCATCATAATCACTGAGACCAAAAAAGGATTGTTTCTTGATCTAGAATATTTCCAGTATCAAAGATTTCACCTAATCTGAGATTCAGAATAAAAATATGTAAGTGCATTAGGCATTTTCATGGTTGACACATAACAAAGAGTCAGTTGTAATTGCTTTTTGGAACAGTGAGGATAATTTTGACATCTGCAGCTTATTTGAAGATTTTACTTGTTTCAGAGTAAAAAAGAATAAACAGGGGCTTACTCTAAGCATATTCTAAGCACAATCATACTTTTTCTTAGGTCATCTAAAGAAGCTGATTATGATATTATCATGTATTTAATTATGACAAGGACATATTATTTTTACTCTCTTTTAAATTATATTTTTATTATTATCATAA
>NW_009188178.1:0-19467 GCF_000690835.1 Fulmarus glacialis
CAGGACTGCCTCCCAAGGGACCCTCTTGGAAGAGGAAGGCAATCCTGCCACTACCTGCATGGTCCTTGTCCTCTGCCTGCAGTGGGAGCTCCAACATTTAATGCATGTGGAGACACCCACCTGCAGATGTGGTAATCTGGAGGTGCCTGCCACCTCCAATTTCCCTCTCTTATCAGGAGAGACATGGGGGCACCAAGGGATTGTTCAACCCAACCTGCTATCTAGGAGGAGTTGGGTGAGTCACTGTCTGGAGGTACCTGTGTCTGTGCGCTGACTCGAGAGGACATCCAGAATGCCAGCTTAGACTGGATACCAGTTACTATAGGGATAAAATTAGATGAGAGCAATCCTATCCCTGCAGTCCACTTAACCAAGTATCCTAGCAAAAGCTGCAGCCAGCACCATCAGTTTCAGAGGGAAGGAGCAAGAGAGTTGCCCAGAAGGAAGGTTCCTTCAATATTTGAGGAAAAAATGTACAACTTGCATGAAGATTAGGTTTGAGCCCTTCTAAAGCAACTGTTTGCCATTAACGCTGGATGTTACTGTCTTCTGTACAAACAATCTGTTTCTGAATTTCAATACACTCTTTAAAGTTTATATCTTATGGTAATGAGTTCCTCACGCTAATTCTGCATTGTCTGAGAAAAAAAATCTCCTTGCATAATTTTTTCTGAATATATTTGTTATACCAACTAAAAGACTTCACTTCCCACAACATTTTCTTCAATATTACTGTTAGCTTGAATTCTGCGGGTTGGAGACAGCTGTTGCGTAGATAGAGGAGTGGGCTAATCACAGAACTGGAAATAAGGAATTTATGAGTTCCTTAAAGCTCCTCCAATATTAATTGCCCAGGAAAGACTCTTTATCAAGCATTCGTTTGCCTCTCTATTTTGCTTAATCTGTACTAATTCTACACGCACATATATGTACTTTCGTGTCAGCACTGAACAAGGACAGGACGACGGGGCACTGGCAGGTGCAGATAGCTTTTTCCTCTGAAGCCCGCTTACCAGTTGGAGTTACCAACGTAGGAAGTCTGCCTTCCAGGGGAGGAATCAAATCCCCATCATTTTTTTGATCTGTGGGCTTACTGTTAAACTGACCACACTGACTGATCCTCCCAGGAAAGGCCCAGTTTGGTGTCCAGAGATTGCAGTGAGAACCAGTTCAGCTGGTTCGCTACCATGGATTAAACAAACAGAGACTGGTATTTGTTTTCCTACACATGAATGTGTTTAGTGGGGCTCAAAATCAATCAGGAAAGAGATGTTTGGAGCTAAAATACAAGATCTTTTTTTATTTTGTTGTGCTGGGGGTTTTTGTGTTAGAAAAAGCCTTTTGGCTTTGAAACCTGGCTGCCTCAGCTACATAAGTTTATCAGGAGGGAATCTGTCAGAAAAAAATGGACATTTGGCAGGGAAAACTTTCAAAATAAGACATAGCAATTAATCTTGATTAGATTTATTAAGGTTTCAAGAAGAGTAGGTATTTATTCCATGCATTCTTTAGAGGAGTTTACTTGCTGTGTGTTCTGGTCTGGTTTTGTTTTGCTTCTCCCAGCTTTCTAAGCTTCAATTTATGTGACACCAGCCAATTACCTAACCATGCTGCCTTAACCTTTCTCTGAGCTGATCCACTCAAGAGCAGAGATAGTCACTCTGTGATAGATCATTGTGCTTCCAGAAGGGCTGTTATAAACCAAATGATGCCACATTGTGTGTTCCCTTCAGCATCTTCTGGCATCGCTGATAATGGGCTATCACTTTCCCTGGGCTGCCAGTATCTCCACCATATTTAACATTTAGGCAGATAATCTTTGGGTCATACACCTAGCGCTGTCAAAGGCACCAAGGGGTGGTTCTGCTCCATGCTGAGCAGTGGAAACTGAATGGCAACAACCTCTGAATTTAGATTTAGAGCCCATGAGTGCTGAATAAGCTTGAGGCAGCTGTGGTGCTGCCGAACTCACAAAAGGGCTGCACCCCAAACTAGCTCCTAGTGCTGGAAAAAAGCACCTTTCAGTTCCCTCTGTGCCTGTATGAATCTGGGTTGAAGAGGGTCATATATAAAGTTGAAATCTCTGGAGTGTGGTGATGTGCAGGAGGGACATTGCCATTGGCATCCCCAGCCTGATGCTCCAGCCCTACCAGCCTGACTGCAGCGTGGCAAGAAAGGACAATCATGGCCAAAATTCTCCAAGCTGGTTAGGAAAGCACAGAGAAAATCAAGAATCTGAGGATTATTATGGCTTACAATTGTCACAAACTCTTGAAAAGTTAGTTCTTGTTTTTCTGCCAACTTGATTTTGGAAATCTGAAAGCGCATCACCTGTAGGAGATAACAGACTGACCCCATTTTGGCTATGGTAGCCAAAGCAACACCTACAGTGGGTTTCTTACCAGGCTGCCTCCCAAAACTCGGGCTCCGCGCTTAGACTGATTCAAAGAAATCTCTGTGCAAGACCTTTGGCACTCCCAAAATATAAGAACTGGGAAGGAGCCAGCAACTGAGTTTGCTCTGGGGCCTCCAGCTGACATTTCTTCACTGTTTGATCCAGAAAGGGAGTGCAGGGTAAGCAAAAGGCAGGTTTGCCTGTCAGTAGTGACCGGAGAAGGGTTTTTGGAGGAGCCTACGGGCTAGTTTCCTCCCCCCACATTCCTCTCCCTGTTATGGTTTCAGCAGCTCAACAAATGGTCGGATACACTTGAGTGCACAGCCCTGCAGTGCAAAGGGGATGCTGCCCTGGTTGTGACTCTTGTGTTTAGGTATTTCCAGGAGGAGGAGGGGACGGGAGGGAAAAAAGACTTAAGAATGTGTGAACGGCTTTTTTCTTTCTTTTTTTGCTTACTGAGTCTTTGTTAGAAAAGCTCTCAGTTGTGCACCATGTTATGCCAAACAGCTTTGCAAATCCCCTTGCCTGGACAGCAAGGTCCTGCTCCAAACACTGAGAAGATGCAACTGGAGCATTACGATCAGCTTTCCTCAAAAATTGATCAGGATTTGCTCAAAACTGTAGCACAGGCACCGTTACTGCAGCCCAAGTTTTGGCTTTGGTCACGTGTGTGAAACCTCATTAGGGCTGTATGAATGTAAATGAAGGCAGGGCTTGGCCAGAAAGGCGATCTGCAAAATAGACCACTGCTAACTTCATGTGACTGACTGGGGTCAACCCTTGGTATCGTACCAAGACATTGCAATCCTTACACAGCCCTCCGTGTGTGCTCTGAACCCACAAGCGATTTGTGAAGGGTACACTTCACAAGCCTCTAAAAACGTAGACATCGTGCGATGCAGTTTGAGTACACCTTTGTGCTCAGCAGTAACTGGAAATAGAGAGGGGATATGTGCCATTCTTCTTGATTTTAGTTTTCTTGGCGACGTGAGGTAACAAATCAGGTGTCAAATGCAAACAAGGGTTATTTCCTCGTGCTTTTCCCCTTAGCAGCTGAGCACTGGGCTGACACTTGAGTGAAAGGACAGGCTCAGTTTGCCTGAAATCTGAAGTTATTCAGTTGAAACCAATAAAGAGACTGGGATCAAAATCTGGCCTCGTGCCCAGCTGTGGAGTCCTTTCTGAACAGACTAAGGAAAAAATAGCTGTGGATTGCAGACCATGTCTGCAGCAGAACGTGGAATTTGCCAATGAAGCAAACTTCTCATTTATAAAGCTTTTGAGCAACTTGCTCTCAGATATTTGCAGTGCCTTTAAATAAACATGTAAACTATAATGAGCTTTTGTGTTAAACGAACAAGTGTGGAAATTAGAACATGAGATATTTGCATAGTAGCCAGGAGATAATTATTGGTGATAGTCCAAGCTGAAGAATAGTATCTATTGTTTTCAGCAAACTAGTTTTCATAAAACAACATGAACTTCCTGTACTCAAAACACTCACATCAGCAATGCCTACGATGATACGTAGCAAAACTATTAACGAATGAAGTACATGGGGGAAAAAAACTCAATCCTAGACAAACTGTAAAGGATTAAACCTAATCTGCAGTGTATCTGTATGTTTAAAAGGTCTCTGTACTGTATATCTTTCTATCTAGCATTAAGTAAGTGCAAATATATGCTGGTGAAAGACACTGCGTTTTCATTTCAGAATGACTAGATTTTATGCATATTTATACACATGCAGAAATGTAGACATTAATTAATGACCTCCCTAGGTCAAGAGGCCTGCAATAGCTAGGGACCCCATTAGAGGGCATGACTATGAATAGTTCAAGGTTTAGCCTAACAGGGCTGGCTTGTAATGTGCACTAGGTAATATAATTAGTCACTAGCAGAGGAATTAATCCTTACTCTGGTACCACGTGAGTCGGTTTTCTCAATGTGAAATGCAGCCACACAGATACAGATCTCTGAGACCATTTTTTGTTTGGTGAAACAATAATTAATGCTGCATAAGAAAAAAAAAGCAATGATGGCAAAGCGGCAAATGCCACGGGGAGTTTTAGGTCAGTAAGCAGGGAGGACAAGCCTGCCAGATCTGCCTCATTTGTAAGCCTAACCTCTTGACTGTCGAAAAAGATGCTTTTCAGTTGGAGATTTCCTGGGGTGGTAAGCAAATGGAAGAATGAAACCCAAATCCGTGTTTATACTTTAAGTCACATGGAAGTTAGGAGGGTGTCCTGGGGAAGAAAAAAACATTATTTACTTTGTCTTACATTTCTCCCTGTGCATCTGCTCTGGGCCACTTTCAGAGACAGAGCTGCATGCACGTGGGGCTGACCTGCTCTGCTCGTCCTCATGTTCCAGTGACTCCTTATAAATAACAAACTGCTGCAAAAATGGTGCTGCTTGGTCTCAGAGACAGAGATCCGGAAGGCCAGGTCTCAATTACACCCAGTTACTCTGAACTTACTAATAAATCAACTTAACCAGAAATCAAGGCTCAGTGTCTTAAACAGGTCTATGGACACCAGGGACCCCACTCCTCCCAGCTTTCCTAATTCCTCATGAATTCGCCAGGACCTCCGTGCCAGTGAGAACGGAGCAAGGTGTTGAATGTTTGCCCGAATGCTCTTTTTGTCCTCCCTGTCAATCTGTGTCACACCAGCAGATGCTGGGAGCAAAAGGCCAGGCCCCATGTGGTCTCAGCTACAGTAGCTCCATGGCAGCAAGCAGAGCAGTGCTAGGCTAAATCACTTCACAGATTGTATCATCAGGACTGGAGAGGATTATTGTATGTGTAATTTTTTATCCTGCTGGCCAGAAGACCTCTCTGATTTTTCTTTATGTTAGTTTCCCCTTTCTTTTTACTCTTCCAAGGTCATCTTTTGATAGGAAACAAGTGGTCAGATAATGATATGATGATATGCGTAGCAGAAGAAAGAAAGAACAGAGATGCCATAATATGGTTGTACACAGAGGCAGAATATTATTTTCCAGGGAAATTGGTGTTTGCTATTTAACCCTGCTCATCCACTCTGCCCACTCCCACCAAACACTGCTTCCTATTTACAGAGATCCTCTCCTTACAGTCTTTCCATGTCTCACTGTTTTTAATGCACTGGGTTTTACAATGGCTCTGGGAAAAACACTGCCAACCCCTTTTAATCCACTGAGAAGTGGACAGAGGTCCAGAGCCTCAGACATACGCAGGCAACTACCCCTACCTTTGAAGAGCCCTTGAAGAGCCATGCCAAACATATCTATGCGGAGTCACAAGAAGAGTTTGGGACAACTCTGGGAACTAATCCCAAGTCCCGTAACACCTGAACAAGTGCACAATTCATCCCACTTGTTAGCTTCTCATAGAGGTGGCCCCTTCCCTGGGACCACCCAAGGGTCAGCCCTTCAGGTTGTAATTGCAGTGGGAAAATAATTCATTAAAGAAGGGATGGCTGCCTTGCGTGCAAGGTAGCTGCACAAGCAAGGAAAGGAAGGAGGGAGCAGAAGGCTTTCCTCTCTGCCTACTTGCTTCCATTAAGGTTTGCAGGTTAAATCACTTTAGGTCAGGTTGAACGTTTTAGAGCCTGACAGCCATTATAACTCTCCTTCTTTTCAGATACGAAGGTAGGAGAGTAGAGCACGCATACCCACTCAACACAGAGTTTCGGTGCTCTGAGCAGACAGGTTTCAGTGACTATCATTATGGAAAAGATGTGTGGGTGTGTGTCTCTGTGTGCGAGCGTATGTAGGAGAGCGCAGCACAGGAATAGAATAAGGAAAACTGAATAAGCTGAGTTAGTCAGCTAGAGTGAGCTGACCAGGATGGGAAGAGGGTGGAGAGGGCCCCAGAACATAGGGGTTGGGCTGGGGGTGCTGAGCTGGGACTGGGAACTGGCTCTGATTGCTCCCATGCTCAGGGATAACAGGCTTAGTACATTCTTGTAAATACACAGAACTGCTTTCAACTAACATTCCATTAATCCCTGTCTCTCCTCCTAATTAAAACTACCTGTAGTAGCCCAGGCTGTGGCAGTCTATACAGATCAGAATGGATCAGACTATCCTTCTCATTTCTATTTCAAAATGAATGTATCTAAACATGTCACAATTGGTCAAGTTGGTGATTTACCATTTTTATCTTCCCAGTTTATATCTGGATTGTAATTTCTGCTCTTCAGTTATTCAACCCAGAAAAAGCACTGATAAGGTTTTCAAAGAGACAGTCTTGGGAGAGCCTTGCCCTTAGACCATCAATATCTCATCCTGTGCACCATGCAAGTACTGTACTCAGAAGGAAAGATAGGAGCTATAATATATTCTTCCTCATACCTCTGTGCCATAGGGAATCAAGCAGTGCAAACCTGCATGCCAGGCCCTTTCACTGAAAACTGTCTCTGGACTTATCAAACTGGGCTGCTTCTCCGGTGCCTTAGGCACTTAATGCAACTTCTTGACATTTCTAAGGATCCCCCCCAGCAATCTCTGGCACAGAAACACACAAAAACAGACATTCAAAGGGGTTTACTCTCCTATCACGTGATGCATAAGGATGGACAGATGAAAAAAGACAAAGTGTTAAGAGATCATAGTGATTGTGGCAGAGTCACAGATATGTAGCTGTCAGGGGATGATACCTGGCGCAGCTGAATACAGCTAATATATCCTGCTACATTGCATTGGAGACATGGTAAAGATACATTACATGAAATAAAGTCATGTAGTATGTAAGGATATTTCATCCCTTTGTGGTATAGTAAAACCAGTGAACTAGGCAAACCCTCCAAACTGCTTGTAGACAGCTTTGTTGATCAAGAAAACGGAATGGAAGTGCCTTGTAAATTATTGATATCACATATTGCATGTGAACCTCTGACACGGCTGTCTCCCTGCTGTCGTTCACTGAATGCCATAATCCCTTCCTTTCCTGCCAGATTTCAATCTGTTCCACATAACCCTTGCTATTCCTCCAGCAAGGGAATTCAGCAGTATCAAGAGTTGCATTTTATAAGTCATTCCTGCAGTTAGCTTTCTGATAAGCAATCACTTAGCATGTTTTAGCCTCTCTCACATCTCACAGGATCTTGCAGGTCTCAGCCTTAGTAACAGGATCCCATCTTTGGATAAAGAACAAGAAGCCACTGAAAAGTGGAGGAGCCAGACCTCCAAGAGTCTTCAGGTATGAACGAATGCCTTAATAGCTCCCACTATAATCTTTTTAGATAGAATTTAAAAGCCCACAGTAGTGAGAGTTGAGCTCTCTGAAAAATTCAGCGGTATTTTATTAACAAAGTCTACTAAAGAATAATTGTTACAGTCTGAAACTAAAAAAGAAAGAAAGAAAAAGACCTAATATGGAAACTTCCCTCATCTTTTCTATTTCATTTTGCCGGGAGCTGCACCAAAATGGTACTAGTAAGAAAAAACATAGACTGGAAATTTTCTATCAACATTTGAGTAAGTGAAAAAATAACTTGACAGTTTCCAGCTTAATGTACAGGTAGTTGCGCTGACTTCAAAATTTCATCTTAGGCGAAACTCAAGTATTGACTTCGTTTGAAGCAGGAATTTTAAAGGCCACCATTGCTTGTTGCAGCTGGGATTACCTTGCAGGTTTTATATCTTTGCTTTGCTTCCTGAGATGAAATTACATCGTATCAGCTGGCTTGGCTGCAGGCTATTCTAAATCATTTGAAAAATGCTCAAGTGTGTCCTGGTTTCGGCTGGGAGAGAGTTAATTTTCTTCTTAGTAGCTGGTACAGTACTGTGTTTTGGATTTAGGATGAGAATAATGTTGATAACACACTGATGTTTTAGTTGTTGCTAAGTAGTGTTTATGTAGTCAAGGACTGTTCAGCTTCCCATGCTCTGCCAGGTGCACAAGAAGCTGGGAGGGAGCATAGCCAGGACAGCTGACCCAAACTGGCCAAAGGGGTATTCCATACCATATGATGTCATATCAGTATATAAGCTGGGGGAGTTAGCCAGGGGACGGTGACCATTGCTCAGGGATTGGCTGGGCATTGGTCAGCGGGTGATGAGCAATTGCATTATGCATCACTTGCTTTGTATATTCTTTGATGATGATGATGATGATGATGATGATGATGATGATTACTGCTACTACTACTACTACTATTTTACTTTTTTTTTTTCCATTATTAAACTGTTCTTATCTCAACCCACGAGTTTTCTCACTTTTACTCTTCTGATTCTCTCCCTCGTCTCACCAGAGTTGGGGGGAGTGAGCATGTGGCTCTGTGGTGCTGAGTTGCTGGCTAAGGTTAAACCACGACAAAGTGCTACTTATTGTCTTTTCATTGTTGTATACAATACAGCAGACTGACCAAAGATAAGAGGGGCCTGGACCAAAGAACAAATTAAAAAGAGCCACTAACCATCTGGTATCAGTTTGATTCAAACCAAAAATTCGAATGGCATGAGTTCAATAACCAGGATTATTGCTATCCCTCTTACCCCAAATTTAAAAGATTTATGAGTGTGAATATAAGATTCTTAGGTTATACTTAGGGAAATACAAACTCATTTGGTACAGAATTTTAATCATTTATCTTCTATGTACCATTGTTTCACATCTACACATCTTAAAATCAGCAGACAACCTTGAAATGAGGTAGAGGACAACCTAATGTTATATCTCCTCTCACCAAGGATACAAAATGGCTGAGTAATGCTTTGGACATCAGCTGCTGAGTGTCACCAAGGGTCCTTATAAAACAAGAAAGCTCTGTAGGTACAAAACAAAATGACAACTTGTATCACCACTGCAGAGAAGCTGGAAAGGGATGGAAGTGAGAGAATTCCCTCACAATCCAGGGAAAATGGATGCGGCAAGAAAAACTGGGTGTTCTAAGTAGCAAAAGTGTGAAACTTGGTTTTAAGTATTTTTGTGAGTAACATATCAGGCAAATAACTCAAGAGGTGTTCAGCGTTGCCAAGGTTAGTGAAATCCTTTATGATCTGCTGGCTACCATATAGCTGTATAATCTAAAACAACTTGGGTGACCTGCTTGTACTCGTTTTCTCCTGAGATTTAAATGACAGGAGAGACTGTAGTAGATGACTGGTTATATCAGAAGAGCAAGTGATGTATTAATGTGGGACCCTGCTGAAATTCATGTGGGATGCAGTGTGTAAGTCTAGCTAACCACATTCAGAAATGCTGAATTCAAAGTGGGATGGGCACAGAGAAGGACTCCTAATGTTACCAGGGGAACCTGGCTTACCAGAGGAGAAAAAAATACTGGAGAGAGTAGCACTGTCTCTACTAAAGAGTAAATACCACTGAGGAATAAAAAGTACCTGAGAGACAGTCTGAGGCCCGTGTTAAGGCTGAGCACTGGGACTGCTACCAGTCCTTAGTAGCTAAGCGTCATTGCCATTTCATTATGGAGAACTAAGTTGCTCAGGTGCAATTCAGAGGAGGACAGAGAGCCACCGAAAGCCTCTGAAAGACTAATCCACTGGGACAGCTCAAATTGCACTGAGTAGAGCTGAGAGCACAGGAGAGATGTATCTCCTGCAGTAGAGCCTGGGGTGACACAACTGACTGATGAGATGGAAACACAAATCCTAGGGATTTTTCCACCAAAGATGGTGTAAATGGTGCTCTTATGTCTTCCAGGAGTGAAGAAACCACCCTGTGATAATTCCACCACTGGGGACCATTCCTTGCTTTAGCTAAAGAGCAACCACCTTGCAATCAGCGATAGTGCCTGCTTCAGAAACAGCACGTGTTTTTCACCCGAAAAAGTCGTTTCGTGAAATACACACGCAAGTAGTGGAAATAGGTCCCAGAACCCAGCACTGTTCTCCCAGAGCCCCATTAGAGGGGCTACAAAATCAGGATTCTTCTAGCTTCACAGATCATGCATTTGTTTTTTGCACAGTGGTCCATCTTCAGCAGAGCATAGTTCCATCAAGATTATAGATCATGGTCGGTGAAAAAGCATCCCTAGAAAATAAGAGCTGGAGCACCTCTCTCAGGCAGATGAAGGCCTTGGTCCCAGACTTGCTTCCTTCCCACATGGGTTCTAGCCAGTAGACAATAGGCAAAATTGGCAGCTGCCAATACTTCCTCCTCTTCCTTCTCCATCAGGCATGTTCCCTCAGACAACATGGGGTTTGTGGTCTGGTTTTTGGCCTGATGAAAATGGAGAAAGGTCGTTTTGTTCCACTGATCCACAAAAAGCCTGAGTTATGGCTCCTCAGACAGCTGCCCTGATCTGAGACACAGTGAACCAGGACGTGGAGGATCCTGAATAGGCCCACAGTTTAGAGGGAGCTTCAGTCACTCAGTCATGCGAAACACCCACATTGTTTATGGAGGTACCGTGACGTCTTGGCAAGGCAGCTGTAGTGTGTTGTCTGAGTAAGGCCAGCTAATGACATGAAAACAAATAAATACAAACTGGATGTGAATAAATGTAGCATGTAAATAGAGGGAAATGTAAACATCATTATCAAGGTGGACAAGATTCTAGCATGACATTTCAAAAGTATTAGGGGAAAAAAAACAGTAATTGATTAAAGGACAGGAACCAACATGTGATGACAGGAATATTGGACACACTGGACCAAGGGGTTCCTTGTTGCTTATTGGGGGCTGTTTTTTCCCTTGTTCTGCTCTTTTTATGCTTTCCTCTGTATCAGTGGGAACTTTCCCCACCTCTGCTTACATGTCCCCCCCTCCCACTCTACCCTGTTCTCTCTAAATGGATACAGACCACCAAAAGTGGAAGGCCGATTTTTGTGCTAGCCACTTCTTCATTCAAATTACCTTTAAGCTCTTTGAAAACTGAGGTCTAAATAAAGGTGGAATACAGCCTGAAGAGTTGTAATAAAAAATACCTAATGGCTTCTGCAGGATGTCAATTAACCTGGTTCATGAAGGGAAGATGGTTGATAACTCAGTGAATATTCTAACCATTTCAACCCTACAAGAACTTAACTGTTTTACATACCATACTCTGTAGAAATCCCCCACTGGATTTTACCCTCTAATGTCTATAAAATAAATATTCTTAGCACATAGGCAATAAATAGGAAATGTTCAAAAAGACCAGATCTAATGGGATACACATTAGTTCCCACCATAAAGGAACACAAATCAAACCCAGCAGCTGAAGAGCAGATGAGTGAATGATTACTCTGAGCCTCTAATGAAATGATATCGTGAAAGGCACTAGACAGATTGAGTAGAGCTCAGTTGACTGACAAAACTGCCCTCTCTGTCCACCATTCTAATTAATCTACCTAGAACTATTTCCTTGGGAGTGTGCACTGGTGTGTGCATCCATATGCACATGTTGTTGTGCTTTGTAGTAAATTATTCATTGCTGTTGCTTTATAGTGTAAAAAACAGTCTAACTTGCAGAGCTTCATGCTTTAGACTTCACTATGAATACACTTTCAAGGTAGGACTCCTGAAATGACTCATTTTCAGTACATCTGACAGTCATTTCAATTAACACATTTATCAGCGTATTTACAACGTGCAGAGGGAAATAAAGATCCTGTTAAAGAACGAAGCAAGATGAATCAAGCCTCTCACTTAGATTAAAAAAGAAGCAAAACTAAATCATTACCACAAGTTAATACTGAAGGTAAAAGCACAGTAAGAATAGAAATGAAGATTGGATATTTATACCGTTAAGGAGGATATTCAGAGAAAAAGTAGTCAGGATTACAAAGAAAGCAAGATCAAGATCTTTCACTATATAAATGTTGTCGGTTACCTTTGCTTCAGCAGAACCCTGCCAACAGCCATTAGTGATGGATCTGACCTGCAGTCTCAGAACCTGCATATTTCAGATATACCTTGAAACCAAGGTTTAGAAATTGTTCCTGGAAACAAAGACAAAGGCAAAGTCCTGCATGTGGGTTGGAATAATTTCAGGCAACAGTACAGGCTGAGGTCTGGCTGACTAGGAATCGCCTCTGCAGAAAAGCACCAGGGGTGCTGATGGACAAGGAGTTGGACATGAGTCTCCAAACCAACTTTACAGTGACAAATGCCAACTGCACAACGGGCTGCATTAGCAAGAACACAGTTGACGGTTTGAGTGAGCTGATTTCCCCTTCTATTTTGCACTTGTGAAGAGTACACGTCTGGACTACTGTGTTCAGTTTTGGGCTTCCCAGTATAAGAAAGTTAACAAGCTAAAGAAAGTTCTTCAGAGACCCACTGAGATGGTTAGGGACCAAAGTATATGTTGTACAAGATGAGGCTCCAGAAGCTGAGCTTGTTTAGCTGCAAGAAAAGAAGGCTAAGGGGAATGAGGTTAATATTTTCAACTACCTAAAGGGAGTTTAAAGAAGAGATGAAGCCAGACTAAGAGGTGACAGACACAAGGTACAGCAAATGGAAATTAGAAATACCAATTAGCTATGAGGGAAAAGTTCTTCACAGCGAGGGTGGTCAAACATTACAACAGAGACCCAGAGAGGCTGTGCAGCCTCCATCCTTGGAGATATTCAAAGCAAGACAACACAAAGGCCCCGAGGGACCTGATCTAACATTGATGCCACCCTGCTTTGGCTTCTGGAGGTGCCTTTAAATTATATCTTTCTATGATTTCAGAAAAGAATAGGGGAGAAAATCAGAATCATCATTTGGTTATAATAGGTTTAACAAAGACAAACTTCATCTCCCTTTGGAAATCAAAGCCCTGCAGGCTTCTTGTAGTGAGGTAAATGAAGACAAGAATAACCTTGAGCTCCAGTCACACTGTACTTATTCATTGCTTATTTAAGACATAGCAACCTATTGTATACTGCTGCAATTTGTATAGCTAATTATATAGAACTACAGTTACACATTGTGGTTAATTGCTGGAATATACATCCTCTGAAACCATTAGGAGTGTTACCACTGACTCATTTGAAGAGTCTAATTTAGCCAGCTGAATTATCTGACTCATCTCAGTAGGCTCATCTCAGCAGGTTCTTCTAATGTTGCCCTTTGGAGGAGTTTCTCTCTGTACAGAGAGCTTGGGGAGACTAACCTAAGGGAGATGCCCAGTGCTCTGTGAATACTGCCTTTTCTTTCCTCCTTGATAAAGACAGGGATGGTAA
Organism: Fulmarus glacialis; assembly: GCF_000690835.1. NCBI lineage: Eukaryota > Metazoa > Chordata > Aves > Procellariiformes > Procellariidae > Fulmarus > Fulmarus glacialis. The sequence goes on from NW_009188178.1 coordinate 13,499, forward strand.
TAACTGCCTACCTCCACATTTATGTGTGAATCAGTTGATGTAAGAGCAATTAAACAACAGGAATACTAATATATCTATTCCATTTGCCAGGGTATAAACACAGCCTTGTTGAAAGACTGGAAGGATGAATTGGAGGAAGGATTGCTGACCATTAAAAAACCAGCTTTTCAACAATATCAATTAATATGGTGTTTTTAAGGCTGTGTGAATACCCTGGCAAAGAAACAGTGTTTAAAGAAGGTCCAGTTAATTAGGGTTTGCATAAACCAATGCGAAGATATAGGCAAAAAACCCCTAATAAATATCGAACAAAGGAAGCTGATCTGTAGTAAGATGGCTTCAATGAATAAGGGAGTGTGCAGAGTTTTTCTGGCTGTGATTTATGGTCACTGAGTGGTTACACAGGTACTCGGGGGGTTTATGAAGCATCAAAAATGTTCTAAGAAGCACATAAAATAAAATAAAAAGACACTCAAGGCACAGCAATGTTTGTGAGGTCAAATACAGCCACTGCAGCTGAGTTATATATTCTATACAATAATGTATTCTATACAATAATATATTTTATATTCTCACATATATTGTATATATTCTATTCTATTAAAATAGATTTGTTGTTGTACCTTTATGATAAATGAATAGGGCAGGAGGAGGGACATAAATATTTCATTTCTAGAACAGAATTACCACTTTGGGGAAAAACTGAGAAATATGGAGAAGAAAGAGTTACAGATGGGGAGAAAAGTATGAAAGAATTGGGTCATAGAAGATATGGCCAATGGTGTCAAAGACAGCTGAGGGTGGAGTGCTGGTTGGGAAAAGATCATCGGTTGTGTCGGTTAGGGCAGTGCCAGCAGCGCTGAAGGAACGGATTAGGAAGGGTCTGGGATCTCCAAAGGTTGATTGCAAGTACTGCATTTAATGTGTGTAGGGATGAAAGCAATGGGTTTTGATAAATTCAAACTTAAGCAGGGCTATATTTTACAAAAAAGATGTCACTGAGAGGAGAAGGAGCATGAAGGAGAGAATGAAAATAGGAGAAAAGGAAAACAGCCAATAGGTTGGGGTGATGACAGTAAAAAAAGCAATAGGGCTTAAATAAAGAGAGAGTTACTGAAGGAAGGAACTGCTGGTTATATTTTATCTGATATGCGATATCTGATATGGAGAGTTATCAGTGAAATCTTGTGTGGAGAGTAAAGTGGAGAAGAGGGCTTAAGAAATGACCTGCTTTCAGGAATGTGTGATATGATTCGTATGAACGAACCTCAGTAGAGAAGTAAAATGAGGATAAGCAAGAGAAGAATAAAACTCAGAGCCGAAGAAGGAAAGCCTATTTAAATTACTGCTGGAACAACTGTGCTGGAGCTACTTCACTCTGAGACCTCCGTGAATGACACTTGCCAGTTCGGTGCTCTGGGCAGCGCCAAAGACCAGATCCAGCTCTCACGGCTGAGGCCATTGGGCTGCTTCTCTTTGTCTGAGGGGAAATATTTGTCCATTACGCAGCTGTGGGCAGTATCATGACTCATTGCAAGCGTTTCCTTCAGGCTGTCAAAACACGGGAGTCATATGGACGTTAGGCAGAGATGGACCCTATTTTACCTGAAGCCAGTCAAGGTTGGCACAGACAGGCCAGATGGTCAAAATGATGAATATCCTCCATTTGCCATTCACCCTTAAGCTGTGTTGAATTGCTTCTGGTTGTCTGGACAGCCTGCTTCACTAGGGCATGCTCAAAGACAGCCAAGCCCATTTTCAGATGCAGACAATAAAAAATACACCTATACTATACAGAAGAAGATTTCTGTGACTCAGACTGCAGCAGCCTAAAGGCTGTTTTGCTGATTTTCCAACTTTTGTGTTGGCTCTGGCAAAATGTAAGTGTCTCCTATTAACTAACTTCATTAGAGTCTATTCAGATCCCTGCATTCGCTTAGGATCTCAGCACCATGGTTGCCCAACTTCCTAAGGTGTACGAGGCATACACACCAGCATTTGCCAAGGCAGGACAGCTTTTGCAAAGGCATTGCTGTGCACAGACTTGAATGGAGTGTTATTCATCTCTTTAAATTAAGTTGTCTCTGTTGGCTGGGTTCCCGTTACAGTCACTGGAGATCTGGTCAATACAGCCGTAAGGCATCAGTCAATTTATTCTAAAGTAGACACCCACATGTAGGTCAGATGAATCATGCCCTAGGTATTATGGATAGTATTGACTGGTTCTCCATAATCATAGCTGAAGCCCAGATATCTGCCTCAAAGGTAAACATTTATATTTTAGAAATCTTGACTCAAAAAACAGCATCCCACTGTTGGGTCCATGCCACATGCCCCGTAGTAAGGAGGAGTAAGGTGACACATCAGAGTGATAACCCAGGTCTTGGGAGGCTCACATAAACTTCCAGGAGTAAGGATGAACTCACAGCTATAGAATTGGTCCGAGAGCATCATTTCAGTCCTGACCTCACCACAAACTTTGTCTGCCACCTCCTCTGTAACCAAGTCACTTCATTGCTCTACACCTTTGCATCTCACATGGACAGAATGACATTCCAGTTCCCAGACTCTTCTCTCACCTACATAGACAGCAAGCTCCTACTGCATCTTACAGGGCTTAGCCCATGCAATCTTGTATTTTGTTTCAAACCTCTAGTTGCTACTGTGATATGAGTAAATAATGGAGAAGCCACGGCAGTTAGTCAGGAGAGCTTTCAGTCCCAAGAGTGATTGCCCTTTTAACTAAGAATACTATGTTTTCATATTGGATTTCTTTCTTTTTTGTGTATGTTACTGTTGTTGCTGCTGAAAAAAAGTGATTTATTTCAACATGTTTTCTCTTGTTTAAAAAACAGAAACTTAACCCTTGCTCTTTCCAGAGTAAAAGTAGCCCTACAGGGTATGTAATAAATATTTAAAATGGATAATAGAAAAAAATCATGTCACGGAGGGATAGCAAGAATTTTATTTCAGGGTAGTGACAGCTTCTGTTGTCTCTGCCATCAAATAACTCTGAACTCAGGAGGACTGCTGCATGCAAATGAAGTCACATTAAATAAAGGTGTCCACATCATGCGCATCATCTTCATCTGAGTGACAGATCGGTCCCCTCAGCATAGAGGCCAAGTGGTGGATGCTGAGTGCTCTCCCTCCGTCAGAGATGGTCCTGTGAGGACAAGGTTAAGGCTGGTTAACGGCACAACGGGGAGAGCCTTGCATGGCACTTTCCCTCACTGTCTTAATTTTGGAGTGGATTTCCTCCCTCGGTGCTGTCAGGCCAGTATGCTCCTCCAGTGATGGAATTTATTTCATCTGCATTTTAAATCACAAGAGAGAGGAATTGTATGCTGATTAGGTGAATAAGCTGTCACCATTCTACCAGGCAGCTGCTCCACACCTGTCTTGAAATCAAACGCTGGGCTTGAGCACTGGTTGCAGCAGTCACAAAAGTGTGACGCCAGCCTAGCAGGAGAGAGCATCCTTCCAGAGCACCTTTGCTTCTCAAGAAAAAGACAGGAGTTTGGCTCTGGTTTCCCTGTGCACTCCTGGTTCTCAGGGGAGCCACTGTCCAGGTATATTTTTTTGGAGGGAAACTGAGGCATGAGTAAGTTGAGTATTTTATTTGCCTTTCACTGAGAATTTGGCAGAGCAGGGAACTGGTCCTGGCTCTCAAAAGCCACGCTAGCACTCTGGCCATGGACCACCCTTACTGACCACAAGGATCCAGTCAGACTCGTGCTTATGCTCTTCTCAGAACTACATCAATACATACCCTGCTGCAAAGAGCTTACGGTTAACACCCCCAGATTTTCCACGTGTTCTGAAATCCCACTGACTCCCCGTCACGGGCCATGACTTTCCACATTCCCTAAAGCTGAATGAGACAAGAAATAACAAAGTACTTTGAGCAACAAAAGGCCAGTGTAACCTCAAAGTGATTCCTCCCAGTGCAGAGGACGAAGTACATGTTTGAATTACTCTTCTCATCTGGTAACGGTGTAAATCACTAGCATGCTACAAAGTGATGGAGATTGTATCAAAAAAAAAGTGATTAACTTAAAAAGATAGAACACACCCCCGAGGAGGATCTACTCAAATATTACTAATTCAAATGCTTTTTGTCCTTTAATTGTATTGAAAAACATATCTAAATCTAAAACCATTTTTGATACTTATGAATGGCTGAAATAAAAATTACTTTTACTAACAAGTGATTATGTAATATTAAAATGCCGTTATCACATTTATCTGTTTACCAGCTGGAATTCTAATTGAAATTTGTTCAGAACTCATAATAGCATTAGGTCATGTTATGCTTACAGCATTAAGCGATGATTACATCTGTGGCTTTTGTTTTTAATTAGCTTTTTTCAGTTATCTGGGAGAGATAGAACCTTTCAAGATCGTAATTCACTTTTGATTACAATGGAAAGAGAACAAACCGAGTCATCTTACAGAAAAATGTGCGACTGTATAATTTACACTCCTGACTCTGGGGTTATTAGATCTGACTGTATTTTGATTTCCTGTCACTCATCAGTTATGTTAATTGTTTTTTGATGGCACGAGGTGCTGGTGTTTGCACATTCAGGGATCCAAAATGACTTTTTACAAAAAAGAAATGAGCATGTATTGTGTCTTTTTCAGTGGCAGGGCAGAAGCATTGCTTTTAATGCAAAGTACTGAAAAACAGACCACTTTGTATCAACCGTGCAGCTGAACATAGCCAGAGGTGAATTTTAAAGAGGGTCTCAAATGTAGCCGTAGCTCTGCTTCAGGAAAAGTATTTGAGCATATGCCTTCATCGTTCATCCCAGCCTACAAACAGACACACATGATTACTCACCTGCTTTAGGTTAAACATCTTGCTGCGTCTCGTCCTATGGAAAGGGCAAGCCGGTGCAAGCAGCAAGCCCACAGGGGGTACTTCATGTGCCCCTAACTGACTCTAACAGCTCATTAGTAATAAACTGACTCAAGCAGTTCCACCGACTAGGAGAAGTGCCCCTGCTGCCCTCTTTCTTCAAACTCTTGCTTAGCTTGTTGTAAATACCCATGCTTGGGAGAACAGAGGAGTAACTCCATGAGCCAAAACAGGGAATAATCAGTCTTAATCTGCTGGAATGAGCGACTGCTGAGGGATGGCAGGCAGCCCCGCTCGCCTGTCTGCTGCCACTGGGAGTCTGGGGGGCATCCGTGGCCCAGCAAAGCTCCCACCTCCACGCACGCTTGCCATGCCATGCCGCACCTGTGCCCTTGAACAACACACAGGGAGAAAAGAGAACCTGAACATGGCCAGCCATGGGAATTTGGTGGCATTGTTTGCCGGCCAAGTGCTTATGAAGATGAATTAGATGAGTTGGTAGACTGCGGCTATAGGAAAAGAGCAAGGTCATTTATTTCACACTATACCTATGGAAGTGTGAGACATGCTGAGCCACAATAGTAAGAAACCAAGTTTGATGAGCTTTCATGATAGTGATTGATATCCCTGGAGGGGTTACAGGAATTGTATAAATTGTAGAAAATGGGCTCAGAAGGGATGTTGAGATGTAACATAATCCACCCTCCTGTTGAGATGAATCAAGGGGCGAATTGCCCATAGACATATTGTCTGTAATTCTCTTGCTCTGCTCAGTGCCAGAGGAGTTCAGCAGCTTTCCAGTATCCAGTTGGAAAAACAGCTTTCTAAAAGGAATTGCAGAAAATTCAAGACAGAGTAACAAGAATGATCAAAGGTCTAAAATACATCTGTAGCATTCAGTCAGTCACTGCAAATGAATATAACCTGTTAATACCACTTACAGGTGAAAATATGTAGGCTGGGGTTCAAAGTACCTGACCTGATTTCCCCCCCTACCCACCAGAAAATTATCCTCCCCATCATTATGCCTCACCATGCCCAAACAGTGTTGGGCAGTTCCTTCTGTGTTGACCTGAGCCACTGCTCCAATGGCTCAGCCTCTTCC
>NW_009188178.1:19495-44436 GCF_000690835.1 Fulmarus glacialis
TCCTTATTGATGGTTTCTGGGAAGACGAGGAGATGCTTTTTCCCCATCGCTAAATGAGCATGTGGTACCCTTACCAGGGCACAACCACCACAACATTTCCAGTGCCCCCTGTTGCCCTACAGGAACAGAGTCAGTACCTCTCATTGGGGCTGGTTAAATGCATCATTTCCCTCCTCCGGTGTCGTGGTTTAACATGGGTTGAGATAAAGACAGTTTAATAGGTAAAGCAAAAGTCGCGCGCACAAGCAAAGCAAACCAAGGAATTCATTCACTCCTTCCCATCGGCAGGCAGGTGTTCAGCCATCCCCAGGAAAGCAGGGCTCCATCACGCGTAACGGTGACTTGGGAAGACAAACGCCACCACTCCAAACGTCCCCCCCTTCTTCTTCTTCACCCAGCCTTATATGCTGACATGACATCATATGGTATGGAGTAGCCAATTGGCCAGCTGGATCAGCTGTCCTGGCCACGCTCCCTCCCAGCCCCCCGCACACCTGACAGGGCACGGGAAGATGAAAAGTCCTTGGCTAGAGTAAACATTACTTAGCAACAACTAAAACATCAGTGTGTTATCAACATTACTCTCATACTACATCCAAAACACAGCACTATACCAGTTAATAGGAAGAAAATCAACTCCATCCCAGCCGAAACCAGGACATTCGGGTAACTGGTCTGCAAGGGAAATTATCCTCAATGGTTATTCTGGAGCGAAGGATTGAGAGGTTTTGGGCAGGCTGCCAGTTTCTGCTGGGATGTGATGCTCATTCCCACTTGCAAGGGAGGCGAGGGACCTTCCCATGGCAGTCCTCCCATGACAGGCTCCTGCCATGCTCTGCTTTCTGTGACCACTGCGAGCTAATGGAGGGTCCTCCTTGACTTTGACAACAGAGGACTTTGTGCCTCTGCTTATACAAACTGGCAGTTCTTAAAAAGCCGTGTGAGGTTTAATACAGGAGGCTGGCAACATTAATTTTGCTTTTTTTGGAAAACCAAGCATCGAGTTATTTGCTCTTTATATCGACTCTCCTGCAGGATCTGTGATGAGATCCAGGCAGCCTGCACAGGACAGATACCTGTGCTGGGGAAGAGCCCAATCTCTTCCTGATGCCACCTTGCACCATCGAGAGGCCACGCAAGGATGCAGACATGGGCTAAGTCCCACATCGCACAGGAGTCAACCGAGGAGATGCAGACACACTCACAGGCTCAGAAGACTTGAGATCAGACCTCCCATGACACCACATAAGCCTGCAGTGACTGAACAGGGGCACCTGAGAGCAGAAAGATTAAAAGCGATGCTGAGATGAGAAGAGTTTAATTGGGGATGAACGTGGCAGCAAAAGAAGGCAGTTCCTATCACTGCTTACAGCCACAGCAGCCTTCACCAAGGACAAGATGGGCAGCAAACAGTGGTCCTCTCACAGGAGACCTCTCCTGGTCTTGCTCTGGATTTTGTTCTTGTTCTTAACCAGTGAAGATTTTTTTTTTCTCAGTGAAAAAACAGGGGACAATAAGACTGTATGGTCATTATTTATCAAACAATCACCTTATCTAAGGTGAAGGAGTCATTCTTATTTCCAGTCTAGCTTTGAACCAGCTAACGCTGGGACTCAAGCCTGCCCTTTCCACAATGTAAGGCAGTAACCCAGCTGCCCAGTAACCCCCACTGGCTATGCTGGGGCTGCTTGGGATTTAGCAGAATTCCTCCTGGGACCCAAAAAACATTTCACAGGCAAAATTTCAGCAAAGTGAGTGCATTGCCACAGAAAATGCTGGCTCATTTCCTAAGTTCAGGTTAAAAAAAAAAAAAATGCAACCTAGTCTAAACATCAATGTAACGCCATTAAAGCAATGTAACAAAAATAACTGGCCTGAAGACTCAGAGATTTAAATGAGACTAGAATAGGCCTTTAATTACTTCCATTTTTACTCTTTAGCAGCCTCAACAGGACTAAAATAGTTCTCTCCCTCCTCTTCCCACTGTGTCAGTAGGACAGAGCCATGCATGAGGATTCACACGCTCCCTAACGTTGTGCCTCCTTAGACACAGCAATACCTCCATTGGCTTTCTCTCCCCTCCCACAGCAGGCATTCAGCGTGGATCAGCCGTATCACAGCCAAAACAAGAGGCATGCAGGTGGATTTCTTTTTTTGTCTCAGCTCTGTCCCTTTTCTCCCTTCCTTTTTTTGGAGTAGATGCAGATGGCAGAGTCGCTCCCTTTGCTGTGTGCGAGCGTCTAGACAAAAAAATTCCCCACAGCTTGTGCAATTTTCTGAGCTGCCTTCTGCTCACCTCCACCTCCTCATTTTCCTCTTTATCTGTTTTCCGTATTCTCCATGCTGCTATCAGTCCTGTGGAAATGAACACATCAAAGCCATAAGTAGTCATTTTTTCACAGCTCCTGTGTCCTCTCTCCCTCCTCTTCCTTTAACATTAATATTAATAGCTACTGCACCTTTCTTCACTGTTGCTTTCTTCTTGATCCTCAAGGGAGTAAGTCTTTTCTTGAATTTTCTTCAACAGCGAACGTTTGTTTGAAGGAATGCTAGGGCATGCTGGGAAGCACAACACTGGTGATGCCTGTGATACAACATTGGGCCAAGCAGCAAAGATATTAAATGCTATTGTACTTACCGGAAGAGTCAAGCATGCTTTTATCCCTGCCATGTATGGCTGGATTTTTTTTCCTTGTTGCTTTCCTAGCAAAAATAGCTTTTTAATCAGTCCAAAATCTCTAAGAAGAAGAAAAAAATAAATAACCTCTTTCCTATGCCCTCCTTGATGCTTTTCCACAGGGCTGCTGCCTGAGGAGCAAAGAAGCAAGTGCTGTTTCACGCCTGTTGTCAAACCACACACACACACACAAATACACACTACAGGGACACACATCATCAGCATCCCCACCACTGCTATTATTTAAAGCACTGAGTTAACGAGCTATCCTGCCCTTCAAGGTTTGCCTGCCTGTTGCTAGTCCCTGGGGCTGAGAGCTGAACTCCTCGCGCATGTGTCAGCCGGGCTCTCGCATTTGTATTCTGTAATGCGGTTGCATGTCTGGAGTGCTAGGAAGAAATCCCCCAGGTTTGATTTCACTTACACGCGTATAATGGAAATACGGCAGCGCGCGGTGAGCATGACGTTTCTGCTCCATGGGGGCTGCATGCAATCCGCGGAGAAGGTTGCTACTTAGGATCACAGTGGTGCCCGAAAGGCAGAAGGTGAATATCTTGATGTCGTTGTCACAAGAAACTGGTACCGTGGTAATAATGAAACTCACTGTAACCCTCAAAGTGAATTATTCCAAGCATGATTTCTGCCTGGACAGATGCAAAGGTTATTGTTTGCTCCTGTCTTGACACTAGGGATCTGTTCCTTTTGAAAGCAAGGACTTCTTTAGTGTGCAGAACCAGACCGTACATCTGGGGCAGGAGGGATTGGGGCACTCAAATGAGACTCCCCTTACACTTCTTTTGCGACGTGCTGTAGCTGGACACAGCAAGGAGTAACCCCCCCTCCCACACTCCCCCAGAGCTGCTGCTGATGTGAAACCAATCACTCTTACAGCCGGTGGAAAGACCCCCATGAGCAGCAGCAGCAGGTTTGCATCAGCTGGTTAAAAGGACTGAGGGAGGTCAGAAGATGGACTGGCGCTGGCTTTTAAGTTATCACCCCATCCTATCTTTTCCCTTTCCTTTTCCAGCAAAGCTTTGTGTAGGCTGACAGCCACAGCCTAGCTGTCCTTTAGTCTCAGTGTAGTCTGGGGAAATCTCCCCCACCCCATCTCCCAGCTGCAGGACAGAAATGCGCCATACTGGCACCATAGCTATGACTTGAGGAGAAAACTGGTGGGGGAGGAGAAGAACAATACACCGAGTTATGAACGGGAGAGAAACACCAAGGACTTGTGCAAAAGCCCACTGCAACCAAAGGCGCTGCAGATTGCAAAGACACAGGTCAGGCTCCTATTATAGCCTTTTTGGAGACTAGAAAGACTGACACAAGAATAGCCCTGTGACCAGCAGTGCCAGTCTCAACCATTTCAGCTCCAACCAGCAGCACCACAAGACCCTAATAGAAGAATAGGGGATTGTTTGCCACAAGAGTCAGGAGAGTCATTAGTCCTAACAAACAAAAGGTGGTGGGGGAGATTTATTTGCTTGTCATAATCACCTGTTCGGTGGTTTAAAGCATGTGCAGCAGCTTCAGAATCTGATAGAGATGCCTTGTGTTTGCAAACATGAAACCTAAACAAAGTTTCAGGCGGTGATCGGAGGATGCTTTTGAGATCTCTGCAGGAAACGTAATAGTAAAATTCAAATGAGGTCACATGCTTTGCTGCTTGTCTACAAGATTCTCCCAAAGGTCTCCCTGCTCCCCCAGCTCATGAGCCTAATTAACCCCCTGCACCTCGTTGCCAGGCATCGAATTTTAAGTAATTGCAGGGATGTGTGGCTTCCTTACCAGCATGTCAAACTCTGCATGTCACACTCTGAGCACTGGTATTTGCCTTGCACTTCTTTGTTCAGTGTTGCAGGGGGTGGTCAGCTATCCACACATGCAAAACCTCAGCTGGAGGGATCGATTTACAGGCAGTCTTTAGACCAAGGGGGATAAAAATTCCCCTCGAGGGTCTTGCAGGTTTCTGCAGTGCTCTGGAGCAGGACAGTACAAGTCTGAGTTGTCCTTAGATGTTTTAAACTGTTTCACAGGCATTAACTATGTCCATTTCATACACACAATCCTACCTTAACCAGCTCCCCTGAGCAACACGGATGGTGTGTGAGCTTTTCTGCATATTCAGCTGGTAAGGGACAGCCTGAGGAATCTACACTGCTCCCACAGCTTTACACATTCCTCATTAGACAGCCTGGGTTGAAAGAATAAAAACAGTAACCAGGAAAAAAATCTAGGAGCAGCCAGCAGGAAAATTTAGCGCCGGCTGCTACAGAGTTTGCCCTCTCTGCACTTGCCTTTCCGTTGCAGGATACCCTGCGACTTGGTAACGAAGAGAGGGCACCTTTACTCACCCCACCACTCTCTTAGACTCTGTCACACCCTGGTGTTCAAGGTTTTTGTGGAGTGCAGAAGCCACAGAGTCAAATCTCCTCAGGTGGAGAAGGACTTCAAACCTTTGAATCCCACCTCCTGAGTGGGTGCTCTTCACCACTAGATCAGCAGCCAAAATGGAGGCAGAAGTGTTTTAAGAGTCTCCAAATATATGACCTTAGTTTAAGAGATGTTTCAGACTGAGTCGCAGGGCAGAGAAGCCCAGATGACAGTCTCACACACTTCTTTCTTGGTTTGCCTCTTGGTTGGCTTGGAGGACCCAGTGCTCAGCACATTAGATGTTGTAAATCACATGGTAAAGCATCTATTTTCCCCACCATTCATTACACAGGGAATTGAGGAGCTGCTAAGTAATTTACTGAATTTACAGTAACTCTACTGTACTGAATTTAAAACACTGTAAACTCCCAGAGCTGTGAGCAACTTGGAGGAGCTACAGTCTCAGCATCATCATACAATGCTGACATGAAGCACCGTCTGTCAAAACTTCTTCCTCCACCTTAAGGAGTATTTAGGTCTCCCATATATAGCTGGGCATGGTATAATTTTTCATTTCAAGGGGAATCCCTAGATATTGGAAATCAACCCCAGCTGCTGTCAGAAAAAGGCATGCGAAAATCTTTCACTGAATTGCATACTGCCTTGTACGGTGCAATCATTGAAGTAGCCTTCGTGACATCTATTTTGATTTAACTCCACTTTGCATTTTGTTGTCCCGTATATTGAGACAGCAGCAGATTTTTCTATGGCCAGTAATGGACTGTTAAAGAAAACAATCAAGTGTACTAGCACGATTTTCAAAATGATCAGGAATAAGCTGAATAAAAAGGATATCTTTCAGTGAAAAACTCAATAAACGGCATGCCAGTTTCTTTTTAACAATTCAGGAGGCCATGGCACAAATTCTGATGGTACACAAACTATGCAGATTCCTAAAGGTGAACATTACAGCAATTTGCTATATGTATATTAAGATGGCCTCTATGAACAGGTAGTGCTGTTAAATGTTTACTATTTACTTACGTCTGCGACTGGCTGTCAACATTTAACATTTAGGTGGTTTTAAACATTTTCCAAGAAGATATCACTGTCCTATTACATTCTGTTTACACCAGTTGATTAACCATTTATTTCAAGTACCGATTAGTCCTGTGACCTACTGAATAAAGCATTTGCCTTGAGTCAGGAGTTTGCATCCACAAATCTTACTTAGTGGGTGACTTTCCCTTTCTCTCATTCAGTTTCTGCAGATATAAAACAGGGATAATGATAATGACCTCCTTAGTAATGCCATTAGGGATTTACTAATAAGCTAATTATTATTGGGGAATAAAACTTTATGTGAGGAACCATTTATTAAAGCATCCCCACGGCTTATTCACAGTCCATAAGCGATTTATGAATGGAGCCTTAGAGAGAAGGTTGATGAAAAGTGCTCCAGTGCTAAAGCAGCAAAGATCCAAACTCATGGCCACATTTCCAGCAAATAGGTGTGTATCAAGACATAGACACGCACAAATTCTCAGTAGTTCTTCATCTTCATGTCCCTCCTCAACTTTCCTCAGCTGCTGCTTCTGTTGAAGGAGGAGGATGTGGGGACTACTTCTTTGGCCCTTTTGGTGCAAAAGTATGGGGTTTTTCCACGTTCAACACTGTCACCAAATGAATGACAAACACTTCCCCTGTAGCTGTTTCTGCAGCGTTACACCCACGAGTAACAAGGGAAAGGATGAGGAGGAACTGTGCTTGGAACAAGGATATTGGATGCAGATGGAGGGAGCTCCCTCATATGCCCTGGAGCACGCACCGGGACCTTTTAGAACATGACAGTGGTAAAGAGTATACAAAAATCTTATCATCTCCCACCTTATTTTGCTGTTGCATGGACAGTATGAAATGTTAGTAATATATTTCTTCTTTTTTTTTTCCCTCTGGCTAGTAATCAATCTCTCTATAGGCTCTCTTAGTCACACATGCCCATTTAAGCCTCTGCAGAGCTCTTGGCTTGCCCAGCTGCAAAATTTGCTTGGATTGCAAAACTTTGAGATCTGAGTGCCAAATGTGGCTCTTCGGCTCCTACCATCCCCTCAAATGAGGGGTTTAGCCTCCATGTTTACTTCTAAAAATGGGAAGTAAACACTAGAAATTACAGTAAGGTTGCAGGCTGAAAAACATGTGAGGCTGTTTTCTTCTACAGTTCAGCTTTTTGAACTGTCCAGAAAGGACTCTAAAGAGTGTCCAGTCACTCTTGGATATATGACCAATGACACATGGATATAGCAAATAAATAGAGAAGGGAGGACAGGTAAAGAGAGAATCATAATGTGCCTTGGGTAATGACAACTGTAAATAAAATACTTAGTCCCATGGCTACGCAAGATATCTAAGGGTACTCTAGGCCTGTTCTCAACCAAATCTCTTGCTCAACCGCAGTCTATCTTTGACTATACCATACCCTAGATGACACTACCGGGAGACTATTACATATGTTTGTGCATAGCAGGTCTCCTTAGTATCATTCTAGGGACTTTCCAAAATGGTGAGTCTAGGATGGATAAAGACAAGCAGTTACTGGGAAACAAATCCTGCTGATGCAAAAATATATTAAAAAATAATCCTACCTCTTCTTCCCTTGCATACAGTAATCTGTTTCTGTTTATTTAAGGGCAATCATGGTCAAGGGCTCCAGCTAAGAAAAAATTACATAGCTGCAGCAATGAATAAAGCAGTGCCAACCACTACAGGATGCAGTTTCAAGTCATACAGGCTAAAGATGGTTGATACACAAGGAACAAGCTCTTGTAGTCAGATAACTGATATACGAATGTATGAAAGATGCTAGATCATAGGTGTCATCCATGTTTGTCTTACAGCCAAAGGTCAGGATCAAACTTCATGTCAGAATGAGTGAAACAGGAGGTAGAAATCAAATGAAGTCAACCTTCTTGTGTATTAAGTACTGAATCAGGAACAACACTTTCTTAGCTGGAGTAGGATAAAAACATGTCAGGGGAAGAAGAAATCTGAGCCCAGTGAGGATCAGTCTGCGCTTGGGGAGCTAACCTTTCCCACAGTCTTGATCCTGGCCTTTCTCTTCATAGCCAAAAACATTACCTTAAAATCTGTGCATTGAATCTTCACAAAGTGAAATCCACACCGTCAATCTGTAGGAATGATGAAGGTATAGCATCAATGGAAAGTGGCTCAGATGAAACCATGATTCATTTCAAAGTTCATATGTATTGCATAGTAACCGACACTCAGCTTCACTGTAAAGCATCAGCCTTTCAAAGCACGGTGGTATGAGAAGTGGCAAAGAGGGCCTGGCTTTTCACAGAGGGCATATCTTCAACTTGTTCAAAGCCAGGCAGACTGCTTAGAGGGAATGGCACTTTGAAGAGGAGGTGGTCGGGCAGCGTGCCGGTTAGCTGTGCAGCCACGCATGGGGTAACTTCTTCCCAGCGAAGGAAAGAAAGACTCTGATTCTCTTTTCACTTACACCGGTGTAAATAACGTGGACTGTCAAGTCAACGAAGAGAATCCAGCTTAGATGAGAGAAAGAACTAGTCCAGAGAGAGAAAATTTGTCATCCTGATACTCTGCTCTGCAGGTGTTTCTGCTATTACAGATGTCTTGTACAAAGCCCCTAGCGGCATGTAATTAAAATCCAACTGGGCCTAAGTAAGGACTGTTGTAAGAAACACAACTGCCTTCTTCCTCAGCTCACTGATGTGGTGAGCTCTTGTTGCATTCTGTCAGGAGTCCCCGCAGCACTCGTGGTAAATGACTGGGGAGGGACGCCTCATGCAAACTCACAAGACAAATGATATTAAAAAGTAAAAGTGAGAATGCAAACAGCTCGACTGGGACTTGAAAGAATAATAGCTGCACTGTGTGCTTTTCACTCACAGCTTAAGTTCTTATGGCTGAATGGCTGTTGGAAATACTAAGGGTTTGATTTGGCAAATCTCTCGCATGCAGAATCCTTGGGAGTTAGGACCCACTCTGTCCTAACTGTGCTATTCTTACCTGCTCTTTTCACTGTATTTCTGCTTCCCTCTTACCATTGCAAGACTACAGACATACCAACAGCATATGTGGGCAAGCCCCAGCTGGCATCTTTTCCCCAAGATAGTTACTTACATGACTCAAAAACCTGGATGAAAGTGCAAATGCCCTAAAGCTGGAAATCTTACTCAGGTTACCATTCAGGGCCCATTTCTCTTGAGAGAACTGGTTTTCTGTGCTTTGTAGTCTGGAAGCAGTTATGCGATCGTTTCTGCTTGAAGGTTTCCTGTCTTGGGGAAATTACCTTTGGAAAGCCATGGCCTTAGTCATGCATTCCTTTGGCCATGCATAGTTTTCTTATGCTGTATTTACACTGTGCTAACCACGGTAAAGCTGGGGCCTCTGGTCTCTGCTGCAATACTCATCATTAATAATACTGAATTCTCAAATCAGTTGCTAGGAAGCTAGGGCTTCCACAGCTACTTGTGGTTATATCAGTGAGCCTTCAAAAACTGGCATGATCTCTCTGGCAGGGGCCAGGAACAGGGGATGTAAAGCATAACTCATTTGCTAAGGTAGCCCAGGGGATATACTGGATCCCAGCCTTCCTAAGACTGCAGCAGGGTGAACACAACTTTCTGTACAGAACCAACCAGGCAATCAATGTTGATACATCTTATCACCAGACCTTCAAGAAATGCACGTCCAAAATCATTAGCAAAGCCTTCATCCTACCACATTCCTCCCACTTGATTTGCTGTCCTCCACTGAGATATTCAGCTATGGTGACCAGGGAGACGGAGCTGAAAACCCACCCAGAGCCCTGTCCTGTGCAGATAGGCAGGGTTGGCAGTGTGCATGTCCTAGCCCGTTCCATACTGACCTACCACTGTGATGAAACCTTGCATCTCTAGCCCTTTTGGGTTTTGTAACTAATGGGCCTCATTTCACTGGAGGTGTTGATGGGGCGATGATGTGGTACTAACAAAAGGTGTGAACAGCTATTCCGTAGGCTCTTCCAACCTGAACAGCCATCAGAGCTGTGTGTAGCTTTCTGGAAAATAGGCCCATCCTCCTGCCAGTGATGGTTATCCTCAATCCTCAACACTTTTTTCTGGTGTTTGGGGAGAGGCAGAATATTCCAGACTCCCAGTTCCCCTTACTGGCTCCAGCCCCACCCTTCAGGATCCAGTCTGCATGTTCTTGCACTCAGCTCAATGTCAGAATTGCCATCACCATTAGCAAACTCTGCACCAGACGGACACTGAGGCCTTTCCCACCCATTTTTGTGTGCTTACAAAATATCTCCATGCACTTAAAACTAGATTACCCTAGCCCTTCTTTTATTTAAAGACCAGATCTCAAGATTTCTATCTGTGCTGACAAGATATCCTGTGCTAGTTTCAGAAGCACAGAAACTGTGCTAGTTTCAGGGGGGCTCCTCTGTGCTGATGAATGTACCAGTATCTAGCTGAAGGTTTTTACTCTTCAGAAATTGCCTGCAGCAAGGTCCCCGTGCTCTGTCCTTCCCATGATCCCCCTTCTCTGAAGGAGTGAAGCTGTCCTCTACCCATGGGATTCTGCTGTAATTCCTCCAGTCAAGAACACTTCTGGAAGAGAAGCTGGTCATGAAAGTCACCTTGTACATCCTTTTTGTCACTTGTCACCATGTACCTCAGAATCCTGTCTTGTACGAAATCCAAAGTCCTAATTAACTTTAGGTTAAAGCCATAAAGGATTTTTTTTAAACTGGTGACTAAGCATTCATCAGAAAATGAAATGGTGTTGGGAGAAAGTGAGTGTAGGATCTACCCTTATTTTAAAATTCAATTAGCAGCACAACCATGATGAACAGCCCTGTGGTTATGTAGATTTAGTAAAGTCATTAAGATCTCAGATTACATGTGGTGCTATTTCCCCTTACTCTCCCTTTTGCTGCCCCCAGCAATCCTGCCTGTTTTCAGCCTATCACAATACAAACAGAAACAAATCACCAGGGGTTAAACAGCCTAAATTGGATTACAGTCACACTGTTCAGAAAATAGAGTATTGCTGGTAATTGCATTCCATTGAATAAATATCTCTACATTAGTTTACATCACATTAGTATTCTGACAATGATTATTCTCATTGTAATTTCCCTGTCCACGAATAAGTGTAACACAGAGCTCAGAATCCAAACAATTGATGTGTTCTGAGTGCTGGTATTTGTTTTAAAGATTAAACAGCATCCTGGTTGGACATTAATAAAATCTTAGATCAAAAAAATCCCAGACCCTTCTTCTTTCAATCTTGCTGAAGAATTATGAGCAAATAACTCAAGGCCCAAACTTGTTCCTGCTGAAAAGTTCTGCTAATTTCTCTTGCTTCAGGACCCTCAAAATTTCTTTTATTTATATTACAGTAGCATCCTAAATTTGCTGGTTCCAAAATATTTATGGGTAGTCTGTAATGCCTATTTTGATGTCAAAGAATTCCAGTCTAAAATGGGGCTGGCACAGTTAGGAGTAAATTTTACCCTGGATCACTTCTCAGGTATTTTATTCCAGCTTCTAGATAACAGCTTGTCTTAGTCAGACGTCTCCATACCTCCCTCCCCACCAGCCAGCTTTACTGCGACCACTGACTGCAGTCTCCAAGCAGTTCACCAAGATGATCATCAACCACTTTGATTTTGTTCAGTGCCTGCTGTTCTTCACTTTCCCAGGGAACAGGCAGATAAAAAAGGATATAAAACAATAAAGGTAAAGAGCAATTTCACCAGGCACTTCTGTAAGCTTCATGGGGTCACAGGAGACACATCTCAAGTTTCTCAGTTTCTTTGTTCCTCCAGCTGACTTTGTCTCTGAGACCTCCGATGTTGCCCAGGGGAGTTTAAGGACCACCGGCTCAGTGGGCCGGCTGTCTAGCAACCATGAGCACCACCAGTGTTCACTGGCCAGCAGGTTCTGGTGTGGAGCTAAGAAGATAAGAGAAGGCGGGGGGAAACAGTGGCAGTTAGATAGACAGAAATACCACTTCATTCCCTGCTGCCAGGCTCCAGAACAGCCACACTACCCCACTGAGCACTTTTCTTCATGCAGCCCATAGTCCTCCCTTGAAAGAAATACTCAGTGGCTGGATATCTTACACTGGACATTTTTACTAATTATTCCTTTCCCTTTTCATAGGTCCAGTAATTAAAAATGCTACAGGAGAACTACACCATCCTTTTCTCTCAGCCACTGAGCAGCAGCACAAGCTGCAAAAGATGTGGAAATTCAATAGTGCTGTGCGACTGCCCCAAGTGCCTATCTCATCCGCCATGTCAGAATGCTCTAGACATTGACATTTCCATGTTTCCAGGAGATTATCTTAGTGACGATGATTTCTTATGGCAGTACTTTGCATGGAAAAAGGTTTTGGGAAGAGATGTCACCTTTCTTGCATAAAATAAAATAAACAAAGACTGTGAGGGGAAAGGAAGAGGGGATTGACATGAAAGAACAGAGGTGAGTGTGATGATCAAGACTTGAATTAGCTGCACCTGTATAAGTATAAAGTTGAGAAACTGGTCATTGTTTACAATCTGAACATAATATTTGAATAAAGCTATCAATAATGGACAGCTGCTGGGAGGCAAAACCTACCATGGCTGGCATTTTCCAAAGAATTATGGGACCTTGGAGTCCAATTTCCACAGGCCTCCAGCCTGTAATCTTATTGATAAATCACTTCCATATGTAGGACTTGATGCTAAACATTGAGAACAACCCACATTTTACTGCCAGTACCAAGTGCATAAGAGAGGAACAAAACACGCTGCAAAAACTGTTATGAAGCTGGAAACTGGGAGCAGTACAGGGCTGCATGAAGACAAAATACAGCAAGGAGCCCAGCACTTTAGCTCTTTTCCTGGCAGCTGACACCATACATGCCAAAGACAGAAAGTGGCTGTAGGCAGTGGTGACTGTCTGAAAAACAGTCATGGGGCAGAGCGCCACACAATCACTCTCAGTAGTATCTTATTCTGGTGTCACTGGTGGAAAGATCTTGCAAAAATATTGCTATTTGTTGGCATCATGCGTGATCTGAGAAAGTCAGAGGGGAGAGGGATAGACAGAGGCCATTACAGTAGGCTCCATCCAGGCAGAGGCACCACAAGAGCCCTTTTGCACTACAGAAACAGATCGTGGTGTTTGGAATCTGGTAGGCACAGGGAGGACTGGCCGAGAGGACTAAGGTCGATATGCTAATGGTGGTGCTGCCTGAGGCACCAGCACCGCACCCTTGAACTTTTCAGAACATGAATATCCATTATTTATTGCACATTTTTTTTGTAAGTACATCTCGAGCTCAAGCCAGGGACATGTATTTGAGGCTGGGGGAAATGAGGATGGATCTGTTCTCCACAGTCATGGTTCTACCTTCTGCCAGGTCTCAAAAAAGATAAAGAAATCCCACAACCTCTGTGAACAGCAGAAGACTCCTCTCTTCATTTAAGCAAAGGGCTGGATATCCCCTACCGAAGTAATTCCACCAATCTCCTTCTGCTGAAACCTAGCACGAGTCAGCCCAGTGATGATGATAAAAGCTGGGGCCATCCTTCCCAGAATAGGGGATAATGCAGCACTAATTCATCCTGGCTTTTAAAGGGGAGAGGTAATAACTTTGGTCAGGAATTTACGAAAAATGAACTTAGGGCACTGACCCAAGACACAGCAATTTGGAAGCTGGAGGAGAGATAAACAGAAGCTATTACACGGCTGCAGCATTTAACTATAGCGAGGATGCTGATATCTGACATCTGAGTCTTGGCTCAGTAGCTACAGATATCATAAAACCACCATGTGCAATTAGACACAATCTGTGATGTGTATTTCATAATAAGGCCAGAAGCACCACAGTACGGTTACTGACTTCATTCACAAACTACAAGCACGATCTTTGCAGGTCACAATTAAGGTCATTGTCTAGCAACAGCAGAAAATCTTCTGTCTCCTGACAGGTATTTACAATCTTCCCAAGGCTGAGTTAATTAGTCAGATTTTATTTTGCTTACGACATTAACCTTGGGGGGAAAAAACAACACAGAAACAAAGTGGGAAAAAATTCCTCTTCCAGAAAAGCAAAACGCATAAATCTGATCATGGTGCATTTTTTATTAGTATGCAAAAATAAATCACATTCTAAATGTCTACTGAAACACGGTAGCTGTTTTTCCTATAAGCATTTAAAACAGCCTAAACCCCACGATATGTTACTGGTAAGTACTGCTTTTCTTTTTTTCCACAAGTTACAAATATAAAAATTTAGATCTGACCCCTCCTTCCCCAAAGCCATTATTAAAATCACATGCAAAACTGATCCTACTGGAAGCACAATTTACTTGAAGCACCTTTGCTCCACTTGGCTAAAGAAGGAGCAATAATCCACATGCTGGTCTCTGCTTATAAGCCATTTCTAAGAAACAAATACCTTAGTCTTAGCAACAACAGGATTTGGTATTTCCAACCAGAAGCTTTTAACAGAGAAACCTTTTTGGAAAAGTTAAAGCCTAAGCAATCAACTTTTCAAAGCCTCTTTTGTAGAATAAATAAGGCTAGCCTCAAGAAAGCTAGAGGACCCCAGACACGCATGGCACTCCGTGACTTCATTCCAGAATGGAAGATGCCACCTGGTTGCCCTTCCTCACAAGCACTGAATACAGCAGTACCAAAGAGACCATATTGCTTGAGAGCCAAGCTCTCACCGTCTTGCTTACAAGAGTAGCACCTTCTCACAATCCTGTTTAGATCAGTAAAGAATGGAGGCAACCTTTGGCCTTAAGGTATGCATTTATTTGGGATTCGTAATGGACATCTTTCATAAGACCTGATGCTGCAGTCATTTTAGTACGGTGTTGAGCTTGGGTTTTGGACTTCAGCCCATCAGTACTAATATCTAAGAATTTTTAACGGGGAAGGGAATTCATGAAGCCCTTGACCAGAAGAAGAGCATCACTGCTCAAGCCTGTCAGTCCCATCATGGGGCAGTGACAAGGTCCCCTGGGTACCACTGCAAAGTAACTAAGAGGGTGCTATTCACTATGGATATAGTGCACACACAGTCCTACGAAGTACATACAGTTGGGGGAGAATCAGGGAAGCAGTTTTGTGATTTGTCATCTGTTCAGATGACCCAGTATATCTGCAAGGATAAGAAAAGATATTTTCTCAGGCATCCATAGACAGAGAGATTTCCAGGCAGAAAAGTGTTTCTGCCTTTGAAGTCCAGGAAAATCAGAACTTAAGTATTTAGGCAAGGAGAGCCTTGAGGGGTTTTATCTCTTCATGGAGTTTCAAATTGAGCAGAAGATTTTATCTAGTTCTTACTGAATCAGACTCCAGGATGGAGTTGAAAGAAGCTGTAAATTGGATTCCCTGGATCTAGTAGGTATTATTAATAAGCAGATCTACTGTATCCTGTGAGAATCATAGAATCATAATCTGGGCTGAAAGAGACCTGCAGAGGTCATTGAATCCAACCCTCTGTGCAAAGCAGGTCTACTTAGATCAGGTTGCTCTGGGATGTATCCAGTTCAGTCTTTAACACTTCCAAAGGTGGAGATTACACAGCATCTCTGGGCAAGTTATTCCAGTATTTGACCACCCTCTTGGTAAAAAAAAAAAAAAAAAATCTTAATATTTAAAATGGAATTTTCCAGATTCCAACTTGTGTCTGTTGGCTCTGTCACTGTCCTTCTCGTGCTGGGGAGCACAAAACTGAAGCAGCACGCCAGATGCAATCTCGCAAGTGCTGAACAGAGGGGAAAGATCACTTTGCTGGACCTGCTGGCTACACTTTCATTAACAGAGCCCAGGATGCAGTTGGCCTTGGAAGGACATGCTTGAAATATGGCTATTATATGGCTTTAATTAGTCTGCACTGGAAACCTAGAACTGGCAATGTTTCCCTTCTACGCTTATAAAAGAAGGAGCAACCGAGACTCTAAAAGGCCACCAATTGTTCAGAGTTCCTCATGGATGAAGAGTGAAATTAAAAAAAGAAAAGGAGTGACGTTTCACAAGACTTGTGAATCTTGCGGAGTTTCATTAATACACAAAACTGTCCTGTGTGACACAGTCATGGAGGCACTTCTTTAGAGGATCCAAAATCAGACAAATTTCTCATTTTTCCTGTGGTAACCAAGCTACTGTTCATGACATCTTACCCTGAAGAAGACATCACCTTCACTGGGATTTTATTATTAGACCTTTGAACAAAGAAATGGCACAGACTGTAGGAATTGTTTTGTCTGATCTTCTACTCTATACTAACAAAATAACACTGTCCTGCTTCTGATTAGATACTTTTAGGGTCAGTAGACTGTAAATGTTAAAAAGGGAAAATACCTAGTAGAATTAAACCGTTGAATCAGTGCATCCCTGGAAGAGCACAATACACACAACTTCATTCATCTCTCCTTAAAGTCAGTTGGAGTCTTTCCCTCAACTTAGGTACAAATTGGATTTAGTTTATAACAACAAATGAAGGACATTTCAGGTGAAAAATAGGAATCTGCATCTTCCTTAGAGGAGTGTCTTTATATTGCTCATTCTAATACAAAAGCTGCACTGCAAAATGGTTTTGCATTGAAATCACTTTGAATTTGAGGCAGTGGAGATTTAAGCTGATTGTTGCAGACACTTGCTACAGTAAGCGTTTTGGTCCCTTGGCATGGTGGCCTTGCTGCTTTCCAAAAACCAGAGTGTTCATATTTTCCCCTAGACATGATTTATCTTTACCCACAGCTTTGCTCATGCTGTTATCTCCTTCATGCGGAATCATAAAACACTTAAATCAGAGCAAAAGAACACCACGCTGCACAGAAAGAGCCAAGAAAAGGGATTTGATGTGGAGCTGACAACTTTAACATATACAGGGACTGTCTGAAATTAAGCGCTGCCTGTAAGCGTGAGCGTCAAGCCCAGTCTGCAGCTGGTATCACATGTGAGGATGGAAAGCATCATCAAACCGCTTTGCGAGCTGCTGAGTTGAGACGGGTTCAGAGCCCTGCCCTGAGCCTCCCTCCTGTGCTCTGACAGCCGGCGGAGGAGGAGGAACAGGAATGGCCAAGGGGCTTCCCTGCAGCAGCTGACGTGATGGCGTCAGACTCCTGCCTAGCAGACAGCCCAGGGAAGGAAAGAGGGGAGGGAGGGAAAGGAAAAAAAAAGAAAGGGAATGAAATAGCAATGAACAGCACATTGCTCATGCTGTTCTCTTTCCCCAGTTGGAATCAACCCACATAACCAGGCAGGAGAACATCTGTCTCCAGAAAGGCAAACGCATACAGCTGTCAGTTCTAACAGGTACTAAAGTCATTATTGTGAGCACACACATCATTATCTAGAGAGCACTTTATAAATCCAACCCAGCAGTGCCATCCAGCAGGCCAGAAGCTTCCTTGACAGTAGATTCTACTAGGAATATGATTTTCATCTAACTAGTTCACAGCGTTGAAGGAATAACCATCTGCTCCTTGCTCTCTTCCCACAGGCACTAACAGAAAGGGCTTAGTGGAAGACAAGGACAATACCGATGCTTTCTTAAACAAGAAGCACAGTGGCATTTCTTCACACTGATGTGCTTTCTGCAAAAGGACAGCAATTGTTTAACACAGCAGCCACCGTACCTGCTATTTGTCTACAAAGCTGAGCAGGTTGTCTCAAGGCGTGTGTTTAACCAAGGTAGAAAATGGTTCTTGGTTGCAGGCAGTAATGAACGAATCCACGGGAGTGACTTCAGCCTGCCAGGTTCGGCTGGTCCCCTGCAGCCTCTGAGGTCTCAGCAGCACCATTAGTGAGTTACGGGAGAAGGATGCTTGCAGCCAACTGAAAATCACCCCCGTGAAAGGTGTTTGGCGTGCTGCAGGTAGTTTGCTGCATGTCGTTTCAAAAGGCAGGCCTGGGTAAGGAGTCAAGGACCTCCCTGAGCACTGTGGACATCAGCAGGCTGATTCAAATTCAGATACTCCTACTGCCTGGAAAAACATAGCACCTACCTAGCGATTTTCCTCTCTGTCTCCATGGGCCTTGTTAGCAGGCACTCTGAGCACCTCAGGACCTTAATGGGTTTATTTATCTCTGCACTTCAGTGCGACAGGTAGGAGTAGCTTCTATTCACAAATGAGACCAGAGGCCTGAAAACATAGATCCTCCCATTTCATTTCTTTAGAAGTCTGAATTCGTTGCTAAAGCACCCTCGGTGCTCTCAAGGGTGTCATACTGCTCTCACCCAACTTTGCTGGTGCCTCAGTCTGCTGAGGGGTGTGTGCAAAGCTGCCTCAGACTGATGCAACCTCCAGCCCACAAGCTTCCCCGAGCCCTGCCTCAACGCTAACGCCCCAGAGCAGATCCTTCAGCTCCCTGTTCCCTTCTTGTCTCGCTCAGCAAATCCCGGTCCCATAGGTGTACTCATACACCTGGGGCAGATGCAGGTTCACTCTGTGCATCCATCTGTGGTGAGGGCTGTGGGTGATAAGAAATGGAACACGAGGCTCATGAGAGCCCCACGCGGAGGGCAAGCTGTGCACCGTTCCCTTTCTACCTTCCACCCACACACTGCAAACCCGGTTAGCCCAAGGCCTTCCCCGGTGCAGGTGGCTGTGTACAAATCCCACAGCTGCTCGCCCTGCAGCACTGCAGCCTCAGCAATTGAGACCAGCAAGGGGATGAGTCCTGCTCTGCTAGATTTGGAACAGGTCCAGCAGAAAGCCCTAAACATGACCTTTGCAGGTGGTTTAAGGCTTTGTATCTCTGTTGCTTTCCATTGGCTTAGGAAGAAAAATATTAACCTGTTTCCCAATCTAATGGGTGAATGACAAGGTGGATTACCCGCCCGACTCCAGCTCCTCTACCCTGCCACAGACCTGCAGAGATGGTTGTGGGGAGCAGCTGTGGCCAGTACTTCTGGTTCAAATCAGCAAGCATCCAAAGACAGGACAAAGACAGCAGACCCCACAGATCCCCAGCTGTGTTATCACATTGTGGATGTGGATGTTCTGACATGATCAGCCTCATATTCTGGCACGGACACCACTGGCGCCACAGAAGGAGCCACTTTGCTTGGTGGTTCCTCTGTTCCTCCCCATTTAAAATGGAGGCATGAGCACATAGTCATAGAATCATAGAATCATAGAATCATAGAATCATAGAATCATAGAATCATAGAATCATAGAATCATAGAATCATAGAATCATAGAATCATAGAATCATAGAATCATAGAATCATAGAATCATAGAATCATAGAATCATAGAATCATAGAATCATAGAATCATAGAATCATAGAATCATAGAATCATAGATAGTCACATCACAGATTTGCTGGAAGGAGTGATGTGTTTACCTCACATTACTTTTAATACTTAAATGTTTTATTAGCAGCATGGCAACGGCCAAAGAAAAGACTCCCTCCTTTACTAATGGCTTCTGCTTAGGTATTGCACACCAGGAGCAATCATCATAAGTTTCTCCACTGAACGCAGCAGTCCCACCCTTTCATGGCTGCATACGAAAGGACACGCTGTGCTACCAAGGCAGCCAGCAGTCCAGTGATGTGCTAAAAGACACATTAAAGGAGGAGTTTCAGGGGGAGAATCTCAGCATGAGAGAGAGATGAGAGATGCAAGGGACTAGTAGTTCTCATGCTGGAAAGATGCATGTGCTGTACCTCCTTCCTTGTTAAGTTATGTTTGAAATATAGTTGCTATTTTCTGGAAAAAAACCTGACTGCATTTTAATTAAGCTTTGCCTGCTGCTCAAGTCAGTTTGATAGCAATTCCTAAGAATCCAGGCCTCTACTGACATATGAATTACTTCATTTTCATTTGCTGGAATGCACCAATTAAAATCTCACAGTGGAAGAACTTCTTCTGAGATACAGCTTGGATGCCTCAGTCAAAAACTCTGTGGCTTTGGCAATCTCAGCAATTTATTTTGCCACGGATCACAGTTAGTCTCAAATTACAATGTTGAAAGTAGTTAACAGAGCCATAGGCTTCCAGCGAGTTTTAGAAAAAACAGTTTGCTGATGTGATAAACATGCCAGTAGCTTCCAGTGAGTTTTAGAAAAGACAGTTTGCTGATGTGATAAACATGCCAGTTAGAATTTCCCCTCTCTGTTCTCAAGATGCAGGTGTCTCTCTGATCTGCAGCTCCCCTCACGTTCAGGTCTTGAATATATGGTGGGCCATGTTACACTGTATGGAATACAAAAGATCATACGTTCAGAAGCACCTCTTGTTGGTGTCATCAAAGGTTTACAGGCTAAATGCAGATAAAACCTTCCTGACACCAGAGGCTCATTATATCTCTCATGTTACGTCAAATATCATGAATCTCAAGTTTTAGAAATACCAAGACTCTGATGATACTTGTCAATATTTTGAGGTGCGTAAATTTTCTGGTTATCTGAATATTTCTCCTGGAGACACAAGCAGAGCCACCGAGTAGTGACAGCTCCATGCTTACTTCACACATAAGCCCAAACACAAGTCACAAACCAGTTGTGCCCCTTCCTAGGTCACTTCATGAGGCCTGGTCCAACAGAGGTATCAGTATGGCTCTAACACAACAGAAGCCAAGAGGAGCTAATATCTAATAGCATCCGGGTTACACCAGTCACGCATGCAGCACATGTGAGACCCAGAGGCCCAATGTCTTCCTGAGAAGACAGGAACAAAACTCTGCCATGACCATGTCCTGAAAGCAAAACTTTCAGATCTTTCTGGTGGGTCTGTCTGAATGACTCCTGATTAAGATATTGCATGATAGTGAGACATCTGAATATTCATTAGAAAGGACCTCAGAGCACTCTCATCCCCTTCCTGCATCTGATCTAAGAGCCATTGTCATTCTTTTCTTTTTTTTCCCTGACTGACTGAATGGGTATTTAATAAGCCCATACAAAGCTGAACAGCTTCAGTGGGACAGAGAGAGCATGACTTGCTCAAAAATAGCCTACAGTCTGGTGGCTTTCAGTACTCTCCTGGGAGATATCGGTTCAAGTTCCTTCAGTGAGATGAGAGACTTCAACCTTGGTCTTTCATACCCCAAGGAAACAATCTGATATATTAATGCTTTTTATTAACTGACGTGGCACCATTTCCTCTTGTGTGAGAAACCGCCAATCTCATTAAAGCACTTAACCTTGGGAGAGTATTAGGCTCTGTAACATGAGTGAAAGGAAGCACCATTTTCCAACAGCTGCCTATGTCCTATTACCCACCAGCTATATCAGGCATGCCAGCTTTGATGAATCTCATTTTAGGTGACGTTCCTGGCTTTACAAGAACTTGGTGCCTAACTCAGGGATGCAGCTTCCACTGGAGGACAAAGAGGCAACAAATGAAATGTTACAATTCTGAATCGAAATTTCCTTGGTGGACTTAGTTATGGTTGTCATGGAAGGACACCATCCATCAAGGAGCTCTGAGATCACGCATCTCCCTTAATTAAGGGCATGATTGACTTTTACAGAACTCCATGGAAGAACTGCCATGGACTTCACTAGGGAGTGGTTTATTCCTCCAGTGCCCCTAATTCCACCATGGTGTTTAAGCACTCTGGTTTGCTAGGTCTATGATGCAGTAGAGTACTTACATGTCAAATGGAGCATAGTTTATCCCAGTTCTCACAAAACTCTACTGAAAAAAGAAATGGAAGCTATTAAATAACTCAAGGGTGTCATAGCCATCAGCTGGCTGAATACCTGTGAAACACAACATGCTTACAGAACATGATACTAAATCTTGTCTTACTCAGAAGCACTGCTTTCTAAGAAAAAAATATAAATGTATAACAAGAAGACTTATTTCTTCTCATACTGGATATCTTTTAATAACAATAACAATGGGAACACAGCATTTCACATCCAAGTAAGGATGAATAGCGATTTCAAATCACATCACCTTTTTAATCTCTGGGTGTAAGATGTGTGTAAGGTTAAAGACAGCATTGGAGCAACAAGATGATACAGCACTGGGGCAACAAAGTATCTTTGACACCTAACTCTCAAAACTAGAGAGCTTAAGTTTAAAGCAACCAGAGCTAGCACTACAAAGGTCCCTGGATTATGTCAGCTACATAGTCAGATAGACTAATAAATGCACCTGCTCCATAGATAGTCTACAGTCTCTAAGCCAAGAGGTACAGTCCCTTCTGTGTTCTGTATACATCAATGGACTATATAGCCATGCAGCTTTGGGTTTCCAAAGATCCCTGCATCATGATGGGTTTTTTGGCCTTAAAAGAGAAATTACTATTTAGAGTGTGTGTTATGGGCAATCAAAGTCTCAAGCATCTCAAATATCCTATGAGCCACGTTGCAACCCACTAGAATGGTATTTTTATGATGTGAAACTGTAGATATGTGTTGCTGCACTCAATAATAGATTGAGAGCATATGGATGTGCAAACTCAGCTGGGAAAGTGTTGGAGGGCTGTGTAGAGCAGAGAGAGCCAGACCTCATGTAGATTCACCCCTGCTTCCTTGAGATCTTTGCGGGGACTCAGATGGGGGAGTTGCCTGGAGTGGACCAGTCCCACAACCACACCCGGATTTTGTCTAGGGTGGAGTTTTCACTCCAAAAGAGAATCTACAAGGAACAAATACTTATGCAATCTGGACAAGCAAGTGACTGGGACCTGAGAGTGACCCCAGGGGGGTATTGTATTTAATAGTGTGGGCATCCCTGTTGACTTTCGGAAGTGTCCAAGCACAGCTGTAACTGCGGTATCCACAGCGCTCCCTCTGTGACATGCGCACAGTAGCTGAATATCTCAAAGTTGGATAACAAATGCCAGCACACCGAGCAAGGAGTCACCTAATTGAGGAGCCTCCAGTAGAAAGGTCAGAGGTGTGTCTTCAACTCTGCCCTGCTGTTTCGGTTCCAAGCTCAGCAGCTGCGCAACCATTCCTTACTCCACTCCAGATCCACAGACTGGATTGTCTTTAGCAGATAAGCACCAACGTAATTTGTTTCAAAAGCTATGCAAGAGGGCAATGCTCTCCTTAAAAGCATAGTCACCGAGATAGCATGTCACTACCACCAGCCCCCATCCCTTGTGCCTGTGGAGTTTAGCTGCTTTGAGGCTTAGAGGTTAAGCACGCAGAAGTTTTAAGCACCATAATTTTAGGCAGCAGCCCAGGTGATATATAGGCACTGTAAGTCCTTGATGGATTTTCCACCCAATGTCTTATCTGCAGGTGCAGTACGACATTATGTATGTGTTTTATGACACAAAAATACTCGCCCATGGTTTCTGATCCTAGAAAGCAGCAGATTGATCAGAGAATGTGGATTCTGAGGAGCAGTCATTGAAAGGAAACTCAAAGAGATCAAAGAGATCAAAGCAGCTGATTATCTGAGTTGAAGCAGACAGGAAAAAATGAGAGAACAAGATAGAGAGCTGCAAATATGTTTGGACGTGCACGCACACACGAGTGACTCCTCTGGGCAATACTGAGTTTCTACTCCTCCACAGACACAACTTTCCACACATTGCAGCAGATTCAAAAGGAAACTTGGCCTTCAACACAGGGCTGCCAAACCATTTTAGCCAAGAAATAAAACTGCTCCAAAGATAGTAAGGTATGGTGCTGAGACACAGCTTCCAATACAAATGGGAGAACATGAAAAAGTCACTTCTATGTTCAGTCTAGCTCCTCCTTTTAGGACACTCTCACCTTTACACATGCCCATCCTTAATTACTGAACCAATTTCACAAAGCTCTGACTATGAAGTAGGACCCTCTTTTGTCCAACAGTTCCTATAGAGGAAATGAACTGTTGAGTGAAACAGGCAGTGCTGAAAAATGACATCTACGTTAAATACATTTTGGACGTTTACTCAACCAGCCTTGGTCCAGTCCTGCAGCTGAAACACATCTAGTTTAACTGAATGTGAAAAGAATGTGTGTGCATTGTTTGAAACCACACTGGGATGCAAACCAAAGTGTGTGCGTGTTGCAGGGTGGTGGGTGTTTGGGAGATTCATTTCAGCAGCACACCCCTGAGGAGCTTTTCAGTTCTCTAAAATGCTCCTGTAGACAGAGGGAGCAGGTGAATTCAAAATAAAAAGGTCCTGATCTGGCTGCCTGTCACCTGCTGCAGTGCTGAGCCTGTCTCCCTGCCCCACCGTCCCAGGCAGGGCACGGTGCGCGTCTCCCCAGCCCCAGCAGCAGCTCCTCTCCCCACCCCGAAGGGCAGGTCTGTATTTGAAACCACAGAGGCGTATAATCTGGTGGAAACGGCATTCTTTGAGTCCGTGGGCAGTGCCCAGCACCCTGGTAACACTATATTTGTTCCTTCATTCTCCGCTGTTCAGTGAATCCTCAAAACAGCGGTGTGCAGTTGGGTTTATAAATTACAAGACAACAGACAAAGGGAATACATGAGACAAAATTAAAGACATTACTCGTAGCTCTCATAAATTATCTCTGTAGCCTATTTTAACAGCATGGATTTACCAGTGCATGTTAAAATAGCACGAATAATAAACCCACCTAGTAGACTAACTAGACATTAATGAAAAAGGAGAATATTGTTTTGCGTTCTCCAAAAACACAGAAATAAAAATATTCCCACGAGTTCTGATAATGCCTTTCCAGGGGGAAAGAAACATAATCTTCTATATTGAAAAAGAGAGTGATCTCCCGGAGTCGGAAAGAAAAGAAATTAATAAAACTAATTACACGCTCCGCTCATGGAAGAATCGGAGGCACCAAGTCAGCCCAGGAGAGCCGGGCTCTTTGATTTTGTTCGCTTTACAACTTCCCTGTTGTTGTTCGCGGCCCAAGGAGGCACCTCCCGGCGCCCCGGCGCGGGCTGCGCGGAGAC
>NW_009188179.1:0-7008 GCF_000690835.1 Fulmarus glacialis
GGCGGGGAGGCAGACCTGCCTTCCCCTCCACCCCTGCCGGCCCCAGCGGGCAGCACGCGTGCCTGCGGGCTGGGCACGCTCCAGCCACGGGACGTTGGAGCATGTGGGTTGGGGTTTCCTACAGGCAGGGGTATGTTTGAAGGGCTCAGCCCCCCATCATGCAAGCGGTGTGTCCTCCCTGCGCTACAGGGATGGAGAGGTTCAAGAGCAGAGTGCTTAGCCATTCCTGCCAAAGCTTTCAGACCTACTCCCCGAAAGCCTTACACCCTCCCCAGGGCTCCGGCTCCCACCTCTCTCCCTCTGGCTGAAGCAGGCACACGCCTGCATGCTGGTAGTCTTGTATAACCTTGGCTGGAGGATGAAAGCTCAGCTTTCACCCACCCTGCTGTGCCCAGCAACTGTAGACAGAGGGTAAGGTCCTGCAAAGACCTGCACAGGTTCCCAGTAAGACCCAGATGCTGAGCCTGAACATACTGGATCCCTGCAGCAGCAACGAGCATGTACTCAGCCCTGCCGCCTCACTGCATCCCAGCTGCACCAGCAGCGGTACCTCCCTACGGTCCTCTGTACCTGCGCAGCTGACACTTCACTAAAGAGATGAATCTTTAGCCAGTCCACAGTCTAAGCCCTGCTTCTCAGACGTGTTCCTCCTTAGCGCCTGTATTAAACCAGTCTTCTACAATGTCCTCAGAAGGACAACCGAAAATCCAAACTCTAATCCACCTGATGCCTGATACAAAAAAATAAACGAACAGGATCCTCCCATTGCTATTTCCTGTTGTTGCATGACTTAAATGGGTTGTTAAGACATTTCAGTGACAAATTTTTGTCTCTGCAGCGGAACTAAATAGGGGTGGGAACACATCACCTTGGATTCTCTTATTAGTCACACGAAACACTGCACTGCACAGAAATTAAAAGGGATACAACCATTTAAGCCTCAAAGAAGACAGCGGATAGACAGTCACACCACTCAGCCACCCAGGTTCTCACTGATGCATACTAACTTGCTGTCTCTTTCAGATTAGGAAAAGTTGAGAAGTTTGTGTAGAAAAACCTACCAACGCTTGCAGTGGGTGTCATGCACAGAACTGACCCTGCACACCATGCATTGAAGCGTGGAAAGATGAACAAAAGGGATATTTCATTAGTGAAGCTTCAGTGTTAGAAATCACTTTAACTAAAAAGCAGGTATTCTCTTTGCAGCATTCAGTATTTAAGCACATGCAAACAGATTCTGCATATTGGTACATAAATAGTTTAAACTCAGTTTTAAGAGATCATAGCAAACCAAATTAATTCTTGAATTCTTGGGTAGTAGAGAATATACTTCTTCTCCCACCCTGGTATTAAATTATATGATCTTATCCTAGAAATCAGGGTTGTTTGGGGTCTTTTTTGCTATTGGGTATGTTGATTTCTTTCTGATCATGTCAGCAGAAAACAAATTGCCCTTAGAGGAACATCACACTCATGTTAAAACCAACTTTCCAAAAGCAATTTACTCCTGCAAGCAGGGACCGGGATTCAAAGTCTCTAGTTTAAGCTGAAAGAGGCAGTTTTTTCTGGACTTGAAACAATTGTAGTGATGATGCCATTTTCAATAGACACCCTGACTTTCCCCCCCATGGCAACCCATGATGCTGATCTCTCAACAACTGAACATGAGAAACTAAGAAAAGCAACAGCTCGCTTCCCCTCCGCACAGTGTGAGCTGCTACGTGCCACTTCTCTGCTTCGCTTTCCAGAGCGCTGCAAAGGCTGAGACCAGATCTGCAGTCTGATGCATAAGGGAAAATGGGGATGCGTAACGTAAATTCATCAGAGATCCGTCCTCTGACTGGAAATTTGCTGCTCTGCCCAGCATTAATGTCCTCAGACGAGAGCAGGTGCCAGCAAATAGACCTGTTACGCATCAGCCCTGCACTTAATTTCATTGCTGTGAGACAGGGCACAACAGCACAGTGAGAGTGCTGGGTAAAAGCTAATTTATGGTGCTCGCATCAGAAATGCATGTCCTTATGTCAACTTTGGCAACTGCGACCTCGAGGAAGAGGAGCGTGTAGCCAGCTGGGGGACTTGGCATTCTCAAAGGTGTCAGTGTTTCCTGAAGAAGTATTTCACTTGGCAGCTAACAGAGTTGCGGTAAGGTCAGCTCAGCCCATCCCCTCCAAGAGCACTTTGCAGAGCACAAGGGGGGAAACTACTACTCGAGTCCCTCCCTCCGTCTCCCCGTACAAGACTCCACTTCCCTGGAAGAACACCTTGGCAGCTGCCAAGTTCTGACTGTCTCCAACTGCTCTCATAACAGAAAGGCCACACGAGCACAGGGTTTAGGTCCCAGCCTCACACCTGAGACAGTTTGGTCTCAGCATAGGACTGTCTCTAATGCTTTTCCCCTGGCCCCAAGGAACGGCAAGGCCAAGGTCCAGGTCCACTGCGTGTTCACCTCGAGGGGCCAGTCCAGAGAAACACTTTGTATGTTTTTGTAAATATCATCTGGCAAGTGAATACAGCATTGAACATTAAAAACATTGGGCATTCGTTTTCTTATGATGCTTTGCAATGATAATAATGATACTAAAAAATGAGCTATCAAGTCTGGAATATTCCCAATTCAGCCACTTATAATACTTACTACTCTAAGCAGGTTTTGTTTTTCATTTTGCTGCAGTGAATAGAGGTTAATTGGCTAGTCAGCAGTCACATCTGCCACATCAATATTTCGAGTCCTATATGAATTACTGAACTGCATCTTTCAATTTTACTCTGAGACCTTAAAGGTACAATAAAAGCTGGGAGTTAAATTGCTTTTAAAAAGCTTAGGCTATCGTACTGGTCAAAAGACAAGCAAGAGGGAAATATATGCCTTTAAAGAGGATTATGTAATTTCTATTTACTAAAGATGAACCGTTCCCTCTATAAACATCATGGGTGCTGGAATATGTAGGTCACTGAGATAGAAGCTCAGAAAGATACCTGCAGCTTCAAGTGAGCAGGCATAGAGGTCCACAAGACATTTTAACATGAGCCCGTAAGAGTGCTACGCAAGAGTCAAAGAATTAATTTGGGATTAACCAGTTGAACCATAAGGAGAAGAAACAGAAAGTATGAATTCAAGAAACATGCAGACATTTTTCTTAGTTTGACCACTTAAAAAAACCCAAAACCATACAAAAAAGGCTAAGAAGGGATCTTTACAAGTGAAAAGCTCTGAATTGTAGTAGGTGAAGGAAAAAAAAGTCAAACAACAAACGTTAACTTTTCATCCATTTTTAACACGGAACTATACACTAATACTGTTTTGCTAAGGACTCTTACAAATCTGCTCATTAGCTCAACACCCACGTCCTAAAAAAAGACAACTACAATGCTGGGGAAAGCAAGGAGACACTTACCTGTGGGGATGAATGTAGGCTGTTGCAACTGCATGTTGGCTAGAGCCTGTTGGTAGTGGAAAACGCTTGGGTTAAAGACTGTGGTGGCACCATTGTTTTTTTCAAGTGCTGGCCTCTTTGGTAAAGGTTGAAGTGCACCAGGCGGCAGGGCCTGTGGATAAGGGAGTCATTAAAGACAAGTGGAGTAAAAAAAGAGGGCCCAGATGGAGATCAAGCATGCAATAAATAACAGGGGGTCTTGGCTGCAAATCACCTGCAACTGCATCAACTTAGCAAGACAGGAAGAGAACAGCTAAATTACAGTAGAAGTAGTAGGTGAAACCACAACTTCACTAGGTAAGCAGTTAGTAAATGCACCAGGAGAAGGGGCAGAGTCCACAAGGAGGAGGGATGCTAAGGGAGCTCTTCAGAAGGACTGACTTGGGCACACAGGAGAAAAAAGCATGAGGAGAAGGAAGGGGAGAGGTGATCACCTGCACAGGATACTACGAAGAGCAGTTGCAGGCAACAAGGATTTAAAAAAAAATACCAGGTAAGAGAAATATAGTAGATGACTATTTAAAACCAAGAAGATTAGCATAAGCAACGAACGTCATGGGAAAAAAGGGGTGCTTGCCTCTGTCTGTTTCAACACCTGCCTACATGTATGTGCGCACGTGTGAAAGTGTGCACGCTTGTGTGCAGCCGACCCATATGTCCAGGTGGTAAAGCGGTAGCTGTTGCCAATTACACGCATAATGTACACGTTACATTCATAGTAAAATGCATTTCCACTTGTTAGGAGAGAGGCTGAGCAACATGGTCAAGAACAGGCCTGATTCTTCACCGCTCACACCAGCGGCACAGCTCACCACCAGCGGATTTGGACTTGCTCCCAATTTCTAGAAGGTGGCCTCCAACAGTTAAATACTGCTCGCTCGTTATTAACAGTGGAAAAAGCCATTGACAAATCTGGTGTTGGAAGAGGATTTGGGTGGGCCCTGCTATCAGGCAAATCCTCTCTTTTGTTCCACCACACCACCGGGCTTCTTCCAGCCCGTCAAACCTGTTTCATGATCAGACTTGGTAAAAAGCATCAACCCAACTCAGGAACTTTTCTCAGTGAGTTACTCATCATTCACCCAAGCATGTCTCAACAGCAAAGTAGTATGTCAGGTTCTTAGGAGACAGGAATGTTTCTAATGATTTACAGCTTTTCATTGCACCCAAGTAGAAACCACATTTTTTTTCTCCACATTGTGATAGAAAAGGGTCCTTTTTAATTATGCCCTGCAGTCCTTTTGCACGTAACGCTCCCATTGACGTCAATGAGATTTACGCACGTGGAAGTCATGCAGAATCAGGTCATTTCTGCCTAGTTAGTGTTAGTCTATATCATGTAGCAAAGCAATGGCTGAAAAATAGGGTTATCACTCCTATTTTTTTTTTAATAGGTAACAGTGAAGGGTAGGTAATGGAGAAGGTTTAGCTAATGAAGGGTTAAGGCTACAAACACAGTACGTGGAAGAAAATACACAAGTAAAAAGATTTTAAAGTGTTATGAAGATCAACATACAACAGAATGTAAGTGAAAGCTTGCAACAGTTTGTCACCAACTAGAAACAGGTTTCACTTTAAATTTAATTTGCTATAGGAGACTGCTCATCTGAGAAATGTTAAGCACGATACTTCCAGGCAAAACATTACTCCATCCTATCTCTATTCACCTGGTGGCTTTTGGGTGGTTTTAATATTAAAAAAAGAAAATTAGAAGAAGAAATTGCGTTTGCAAAACTGCCCTCAGACATGCACACATCCTCTGCTAATGCTAGCAGGCATCCAGTGCCAGCATCAGGACTTAATCTTTCCAGACTTCTTCTGGCTAGTACCAAAAGACACCAGTCAAACATGGGACAACAGTCTCAGACACAGGCACTGAAATCTTTTGCTTAAGATCTGTATTTTAGGATGAGATCTTTTAGGTAAAGAGCTAAGAGTTTCCATTTCTAGGGAAGCCCTCATTGATATCTGTTAAATCTGACTGTATCTACATCTCGCCTATTTAATGATGGCTACATGAATGTTCCTCCAGGCATGGTACAGATTTGCAGCTTGTAGAGACTGGAGTAGCTCCACTTACATCAGAGGTGTTTTACAGATTTACAGTGACTGAAGAACTTGCTGCTTAAATTCATGCTCCTTACTGTGCATGATTGCAAAACATTCTTTTTCAGACGCTTCCAAAATCTGCCTCAGAAAAAAAATTACTAATTATAGCAAAGCAACTGTGCCAGGCACATAATGGACTTTTGACTCCTTGCTTCTTGGCCAAAGGCTGTCACCACCCCAAAATGCCCATTATCCCATAATGGCAGTGCCAAAAGCAGAACAGCTGATGGCTTTGAGACCTCGCCGTGATGTCCTGGCTCTTTACAGGACAATTCCTCAGCCCAGCGTTGCAGTTAGAGGGAGCATACAAACACCAACAGGCCATAGGGATGTCAAGGCACAGTGGTCTACCCCATCATCTCTCTAACATCACCCTTCCTCCTACCCTGCTACAGCCCCTTGGGACCAAGGGAGAGAAAGGAGGTATGGCAGTCCCACTACTGCTCCCTGAACTGGGAGCTGGGTGGAGAAACCCAAATAAATGCAACATTTCCAGAGTCTTCTAAAGAAACAAGCACACTGCAGCAGCTGCTGTGCAACCTGAAGGCCAGCTCTGCCACGTGGGCTCTGTGGGCAAAGGAGCCAGGAGCCCGTCTCTCTCTGCTTCTGGTTTGACACAGTCTTCTGGGTCACCTCTCCCATCCCAGCAGCTGGGGGAGCATCCATACAGGAGCATGCCCTGAAGATGCGCTCCTCCTGTTGCCAACCTGTCTAATTTCAGATATGAATGTGCAAGAGGGCCCAGAGGGACAGAAGGATCTGGCTTCACCACTTCTTCAGCCCTTGCGTTGAGGTAAGAGCCTCAAGTCAGGAGCACACTCACTGAAAGGTCTATCTACCAATGCCTGGGAGAGGTGTTTAAAATTGCACATGATGAGGTTGGGTCAATACAGCTCCTGCACAGGGATCTGGCAGGGACACTGGAGCAAACAAGTGTATCTCATTTGAAACAGGCCAGCATTTCTGTAGCGGTCTCAGGACCTGCAGGAATTTTAACAGCTCATCGGGAGACATTTCTGTGTTGCACCATGTCCTGGTTCTGAAGGAATCCCCCACCCTGCAGCACCTACAAAAGTCAGCGGGAGACTCCTCACATTTTGACCTTACTGAATTCTGCAGCAACTGCCTCCCCACTGCAGGACAGGAGCTAGACTTGTAGCAAAGAACTTACATGGTGAGTTTACCTCATCCTGCTGCTTGTGATTTCCCTCTGGACAAGCTCTGACCACCACAGATATAGCAGTAATCTTTGACAGTAATCTTTTCCGACTTTCTTTTTTGCCCATGTGTTTGTGTGCGCACATGGGTATGCAACCTATGCAACACAATCAGATCATCTGCACTGGTGAAAGGGTTAATTCACTTCAGCATCCATGTGGTAGTCTGCACTGATCCCAATGAACAATTTCCACTACAAAAATGCCAGGCACCCTCCCATTTTTGGGCTGGGAAAGCCACATTC
>NW_009188179.1:7024-7710 GCF_000690835.1 Fulmarus glacialis
ACAAAGAGGTTTGTGCCACTTCTCTGCATGGCATGGAAAGCAATCTTTCAGCATGACTGACAGATAAAAACGCACTGCATGCCAAAGTCAAAATTTCCCACGTGTTGGTTAACAACCCTCTCTTGTTATTTTTTGCAAGACAAGAACTGGATTAAATCTCTGCAACAAACAATTTAATTGCACCTCAAAGTTCCCCTCAGATCACTATCTCCTGGGAGCAGATCACACTTTCACCCCCTTGCACTTAGCAAAGAGGGGCTGGGTCTGCATCTGGCTCACTGCTTCATCCTTGACAAATACAAAATGATCTGAGAGAGGGCAGAGGTAGTGCCCATTCCCTGGCAAGCAGCAGAAGCAATCTGAGCAGTTTCCTCTGAAGATTATACACGCTCTTATCACCACTGTGAATCCTTCTCTGGTGCAGCCTTCCCAAAGGGTTCAGAGGAGGTGACATATTCCAGCAACGCAGCTGCAAACCTTCAGATGTTTCAGAGCAGGAAGACTATTAAAAGTAACTTATCTGATGGGGTTTTGTTAAGTAGAGGAGGTCAGGAGGGTAGGGGAGTTAAAGGGCTTTCCCATCCTCCACCAGACTGTGTGTCCTCAGAGAGGTGGCTCTCGGAGAGGGCAGCGAGGCACTGGGCAGGTCACTGCCTACGCTGGCTTTGGGGATGTGGCTGGGCCAG
>NW_009188179.1:7733-8050 GCF_000690835.1 Fulmarus glacialis
GAGGCTGTCATGTCATTTACAGCGTAATTCCACGACTGCTGGCGGAAGCTGATCCCTAGCAAGATTTCCTACCGCTGCTGTCTAAAGCTCCAACAGGGAAGCAAGCCTTTTGACTACTTAAAAAACCCCAAAACAAGGTTTCAGAGAGGAAGGGGAGCAGATCAGCCTCTGCTTCCCAGCTCTGGGAATGTGGAGCAACACCAGCTTGAAGGCTTCAGGGCTCCCCTGTTTTCACTCTTCCCTTTCCCCTCTATAGCTGGGAAACAGGAGCCATTTTTTGTAGGATGTATTGGATCCCTCATTATTTGGGGTGAACG
>NW_009188179.1:8088-50971 GCF_000690835.1 Fulmarus glacialis
CAGACTGAGAGGATGGCTTTTGCCTCATTATGAGTGTCACGAAGACAAGTAAAACATATTTGAGACTCAGAAAATAATGAAAGATAGCTTATATGAAGATTGCTTGCAGACAGAAGCCTGGGGATCGGAACCTGTGCCTGAAGCAAAAGGCACCCACAGCGAGGTCCCTTTGGTGACACACTGTCCCACTGCAGTATAGGGGGAGGAACCAGAGGCAGAGCCAGCTGCAGCGGCAGTCATCTCCCCAGCTTACCGAACACACGACCAAAGTCCTGCACTGTACCCGCTTCAGTTCCTAGCGCACGTCTCTATGGGTGCTGCTTAGCTCTCTCCCTCTGCTTCTCTTAATGTCAGGAACTGCCACAACTGGAGAGGTCCTAAATTTGTGCTGTGCCCATTGCACAGAACACCATTTTGCAGGGCAGTACCAGCATGACACTGCCAGGCAAGGCTGTGCTGTTGGGCATACCACAAAAAGTTGCTGGATCTGTCCTGCACCACCCAATCCTCTGGCATATCCAACGTGCTGCAGTCCTAATGAGTTCAATTCTCACCGAAACCTTGCATCTCACGACTCCAAAGCTGCTGCTGTTTGGAAAAACACCTCAAAACCCAGCGCTGCCTCCCCCCAAGATTATTCACTGCCTCCAAAACGCATCTGGGTTTCAGGAGGCAAAGCGCAGACGGTTAATGGTTGGTGTGCAGGGTTGTTAAAGGCTGAGTGAGTCTTGCTGATCACTCCTTGGCTCTCCAGTCGCCAAGCTACTTCCAGCTACTAGGAAGAAAATTAACTCTATCCCAGTCGAAACCAGGACAAGGGGCAGGATTGGCATGTCTGAACGGACACTGCAATATTTCTGGCCGGGATGGGCAGTCTCCCCAGGCACTAACACAACAGACCAGTGCGGAAGGTTTTCATGCAGACTAAGATGGTTACGTGCAAAGCGAGAAGGTGAAAGGTCCAAGTACCAGGTCAAAGGTTGCCTCGAGCGGTCGCTTCAGTGATCTGACAGCTGGCTGAGTCTTAATTAGCAGGCAGCGAGCACATGATGGCAATGGGCCGGGGAGGGGGATCAAGCACAGTAACAAAAACAGCAAGCAGAGGTGTGTCAAGAGAGAGCAACATTTGGGGGAGGCGAAGAGAAAAAAAAAATGAATGCATTATACAATATATTAAAAAGACGAGGCGTGCACAACGTGGGGTGGCTGAGTAATTACCTGGCCTAGCGGCTAGTCAGCTATTTTGCCTCAGTAAATTTTAAAAGTAAAGAAATATCATCATGGGACATATGCTCTAGAGCTTCTTCACTGTGGCTGGCACAGCGGGTGAGGAGTGCTCGGGGATTAGCACCTGCAGGTGGACTTGCGCTGGGCTTCAGCCCTAACTCTGCAGCTACACGCCATGCGGAGGTCAGCAGGGGCGCTTGTGGCAAGGGAAGGACCACCAGTAAAGAAGGGTGGTTCAAGCACATGCTTAAGTGCCATCCTGAACTGGGGACCGAGCCTGACCCAGTTCATCTGACTGTGCTGCACAGACTTCAGCCAAGCAGGAGTGAGTAAAGCTACTACTTGTGCATGTCAAGTAAATACAAGATTGGGTCCCTCAGAAATATCTTCTGAATTTAGATTTGAAGTCATTCCAAATCTATTTTAGAAGGTACACCCATTTGTCTGGCATATGTTTTTTGGTCCAAGAAAACTGGGCACCATTCTTCCCTTTATTAAAGCCTTATTCCTCAACAGGAACAGGTACAGTAAATGCATCAAACCTTGAAAAGTCAATGAATAATGTAAGCTGTTTTGGTAGCAGGGGTGATGCAACAAGCCATCAATAAATATTTTAAAGGTTCTAGTTAACAACATACAAATAAGGTTAATTACATTTTTAAGAGAAGCCAGCAGCATGAATAAAACATGCACTGGCTTTGGTTAAGTAGCAGTGTCCTAGATAATTAGGGAAAAAGTAAAGATTCAATTGTAAAGAACACAAGAGTTTCATTTCAGAAGGTTCTGTTTCAACAGACCTGGGCTGTTGTTTCAACAATAAAAATAGTAAAAAATCTAATAAACTGTGCAAGACAACAAAACACTGCAGTATAAACTGGTTCTTCAAATTACATTTCAGGTAATACTGATGCTACAAGGAGGGCAGTTGTTTAATTTCTAGAATCTTCTCGGTTTTGCGTTACATTTCACCATGAACGAAAAGCAACCTCTTTTACTGTCTTTAAAAAAAAGGTATTTAGAAAAATTTTAGTAGCCTTACTCATAAATTAAAAAGGAGACAATAACCTTTTTAATATTAATTATAAAAATAAAAAAAAAAATCACAGAATGGACGAGGTTGGAAAGGACCTCTGGAGATCATCTACTCCAACACCCTGCTCAAAGCAGGGTCAACTACAGCAGCTTGCTCAGGGCTGCGTCCAGGTAGGTTTTGAGTATCTCCAAGAATGGAGCAACCTGTTGCAATGTTTGATCACCCTCACGGCAAAGAAGTTTTTTCTTATATTTAAACGGAACTTCCTATATTTCATCTTGTGCCCATTGCCTCTTGTCTTTCATTGGGCATCACACAGAAGAGTCCGCCTGCATCTTCTTTACCTCCCCCACCAGGCATTTATACAGATGGGTAAGATCCCCCTGAGCCTCTTCTTCCCTCCCCAGGTTGAACAGCCCCAGCTCTCTCAGCTCAGGAATAAACAGGTGCCATTAAATTGAATTTAACAGAATGGCAAATGTTTACCCCAGCTAGGAATTTGATCCAGTAAGTCTTCTTGACTCGTTTTTAGAATTGTAGGTAGTAGAAGCCACAATTCAAATTAAAATGCAAGAGGGACCATCTCT
The DNA here is from genome assembly GCF_000690835.1 of Fulmarus glacialis. Lineage (NCBI taxonomy): Eukaryota > Metazoa > Chordata > Aves > Procellariiformes > Procellariidae > Fulmarus > Fulmarus glacialis. The sequence continues at coordinate 10,936 of NW_009188179.1, forward strand.
ACCAGGTCCTAAGTATTAAACAGGTCAGGAAGTCACCTTTGGTTTGAGTCCTGTCATTTCATTAAGCCTTGGCAAAGGTATCAGGCACAAGGCTGCTCAGTTTGCTAGGCTTGAACACTCGACACCTTGTCTGCTTTGAAGTCAGTGGAAATTTTGCTACTGACCTCAACAGGCCAGGATCTCCCTGCAAAGGCTGTATTATGGGACGGCATTCTTTGCTTTCATTGTGTACTGAAGAAGCTAAACTGACACCTATGACTTAGCCAGGCAAGGTGTTTGCTGCTGTACTTGCATTCATGTCACCTCATGAAGTCACGGCAGAAAATCACAAGTTTGCCACCATGTCCCTAACTGGCGAGATGTGCTGTGCCACTCAGGGCTTCATGCTATGGTGAGCACATAGAAAGGATGAAGAAATGGGATTCATATTGCACATGCTCTCAGCTCTCTAGTCAGCCATTTACAAAGCACTCTACTTTTCCACAAATGACACATATGACACAAATGAAATCTCTTAGCAATGGAAATACAGCTTGAGAAGAGCTCTACTTACCATTGCAGCTGCAGCTGTCTGGTTCACCTGGTGTTGAGCTGCCTTGATTTTGGCTTGCAGGTGTGCAGGGGGATGAAAGTACTTGCATTTCTCCCTAGAGCATCGACCTTTGATGTAATCCATGCAAACTGTAACAGTATTTTCATTTGTGTCTATCATTGCAATATCTATAGGGTGAGCATAGCGGCAATCATTCTCACCACGTGTGCAATTTCCACGCTGAAACTCTCGACAAACCTTAAAAGAAAGTCACATTGTTGAGCAGGACATCAAGTTACTCTTCATTTAGTATTTTCAACACAGAACATCAGTTCAGTTGGCCACATTAAACTATGTGTGTATTCTAAATCCATGCTCATCTTAGGTAGCACATATATCAACAGTCACAGAGAGAAGTGGTGCTACTCACAACTGGTTCAGGGTATGAAAAAAACCCACAACGTTACCAAGGCCAATTGTCAAATGCAAGTGAAGTACAGAATTCGTGCAGAATGGAAAGTGACCCTAGGAAGTCAATGTTGTTTTGCCAAAACTTTTGGAGCTCAGGATTCCTCCCCTGCCTCTAATGCTTAAATGTTAATAACTCTGCCATTTGTCTCACAGCTGGATTATGTATTTGTTATAGAGCACGCTCTCGGGTAGGACATTTAATTCTGAATGTTGCATGCTGCTGTTATTTGCAACAAGTACCTTTTCTTAAACATGAGGAGCCTCTTTCACATAAATAGTCTCACTGCCCTCCACAATAAAACTCTGACCCTGGGCTTACATGACTGTGCGTTTGATTACACTGCAACATGTTCATAAGGTGTTACCAAAATTGCTAGCTTTACAAAGATCTTGGAGATCCTCATAAATTATGAGCACGGAAGCATCAAAGGCAGAGAAAAAGGTTTCACAAAACGGATCTGGATGGTTTCCGTGTCTGAGGAACTAAGAGAAATTGTTGAGGACTATAGCTGGTGGTGTAGATCACGTACCAGTGCACTATCAGACTGAGTGTGGGGAAAGGTGAGACGTCATGTGAGAACAGAAGCAATCAGCAAGGCAATATAAAGTACATAACACAAAACAATGTGTTTTGAAATTACACCCTTCTCCACTACTTTCCTGTGTTATAATTTACACCTGCAGGGGCCTCTGAATTCACGTCCTCAGCCCTTATCTCCTGCAGAGCCTCTTAGGGTTTGAACGACATTTATAACTCCTCCAACACTAAGCCCCAGCATGCCCAGCCAACTGGGGCAGGGGAGGAGACATCTTTCCAATGCCCCGTACCCAGCATTCCCAACAGTGTAATGCTTAAAGCTTTCTGTAAAAGCTCAATAAACCCATCTCAAGGCACAGGAAGTGTCTGTTACTTCCAAAACTTCTCACACTTAACTCAGTGAAACGGCAGTAAAAAACTTGCATTTTTTTTTAAGTTTGGCAGATCACAGGAAACAACAATCCCAGCCCTGCTCTAATGCCTGCTGATATCAAAAGAGCAAGTGCTCCCAAATTTCCAGTGACTTCCAAGGATTTGGGATCAGGCCCCACACGAGAGTGCTCAAGCAAAGAACAGCAGCCCTGTGTTAGGAAAGCTGCAGGTTAAACTCCGCACTGTATTGCATCAGGTCATTCTAGCAGAGAGCAACAGCTAGGCACACATGCCCTGTTCATTCCCATCAGCAGTATCGTATCAGATGTCCAAATACCTCCAGTTTATCCGTACGCATCAGTTTCTGCCCAGCAGAGCCTCCTGGTACTGTAACAGTAGGATTTCCAGAAACCAGGACAGGAGTATTTGGTAAAAGCTCTGCAGGAACCAAGCCCATCCCAGGAGAAACATGACTCAGGTAAGGACTAAAAGCCATCGTGGGGCTTGTTGCAAGCGATGGAGTCACAGGAAACGTCGTCTGTGTATAGAAAGAGGAAAAACAAAATATTAGTTAAAAAGCTCTGTCATGGACTACCCATCAAAGCCTTGCAGCACTTCAATCCTTTTAGACAATTTGATTAGCAACATCAAAATGCTGTGCTCTCCAATCTATTCATTTATTGCCATTTTCTTGCGATCCATTCGCTTCTCCTGACTCACAGATTTGTGACTCATCCTGAACACAAGGCATTTTTATTTGCCAGATCAAAGCATATTGATGATCTTTATAGTTTAATGACACAATTAAGGATTTCATGCCAGCAATTAGGGCAGGCCCAAATTAAACAGACTTCTCATTCCCAAATAAATGTCTCAGCTTCTCTATGTCTACACCGCAATGGTGTACAGAGACCTCAAGGTAAGCTGCAGCTTCGGGACCTGGAAGCATGTAACTCTATTAGCTACGTGGTTCAATTCACTATCAGCCTGCACTGAGCTTCACGTTGTCATGGCTAGTGTGGCTCAGGTAGACAAACGGGACCATTTAGAGTCAGGCGTGACATCTCTGCTACAGTACGCTTGGAGGTCTAGCATTCTGCACATCTGGGGTTTGTTTCAGACTGTCAACAGGCAAAAAAAGTCTTGCAGGACTGTCCCGAGCCTATGCTCCACATGAATGGCAGCAAGAGGACACCCACACAAAACTCACTAGTGTTGCAATGTGCCAGACCTCATGGCTTCGGCAAGAACAGGTGGGTCTTGGGCTTGGAAGAGTAGGTGAGATGGCCCACGTGGGCCAGCACAAGGTCCAAGATGCCAGCTGTGCTGTGATGAGCGATGTCCCCGTGAGGAGACAGAACAAGCGATAAAGATCTGGACTGCTTCCGATCCCTAAATTGCGTTTGGCAGGCCCTGCAAGGGCAGCAGACCTTCAGTGCCAGAGCAGCTCCCTGGCTTGAACTGCTCCAGCAGTGCTGGTCCGGGAAGGGAGCTGCTGTTCTGCCAGGCAGGTGAGATCACACAAAGCTCCTAAGCAGGTGCTCAGTTTAAAGTCTGTGAATAGCCCCTATAGCCAGGGAGTTTGAGAGACTTCAAAGCACCAGATCCGACGTGCGTTTGGGAATGAAACCAATTCCAGCTGATGAAAAATCCCCGCTGCCCACCCTGAAGACTAGAGCCTGCAAGGCAGCACCCCTGCTCGAGCAGCCCCCAGGGAAAGGAGCCTGTGGCTTGCAACTATTTTTATTTTCCCTTCTGTCACCTGCTCCACTGTGAACTCTGGGTTACAGTTAAAGCTGCTCATATTTGCAGGCGTACGTGGTGCCGTCCTTGGTAGCTAGAGCCCCTGCTCGGCAATAAATGCAAGTGTGCTTACAAAATGGCCTGAGGCGTTCTTTTAGCCACGCACATCATCCCCTCCTTGCTTTTATTTTTGTACCTCTAGTCCTGTGGGTTTCTAAAGGAAATCACGCATGGACAGTGTGTTTCTCGACAGCATCTTCATCCCAGTACTTTCATAAGCTAGGAAGCATTTCGCTTCTTGTGATCTGGAAGAAGCTAGCCCACAGTAACACCAGCCAAGCTGTCCTAACCTATCTTCAGCTTAATGATACCCCCTTCCTAAGGTCAGAGTGACAGCAAGCAGCTCCTGAGCTGATGGGAAAGGGGATGACAGGTCACTGTTAGCATACATCCCACTTTCTCCTCCAGAACAAGGAGGAAACACGGCCTCCTGAATCAGCGACGCTTGGTGCTTTAAGTGTAGCAGAACCAAATAATCCTCTCTGGGAGGGATTTCCAATTTCCCTTCTTTTAAGTCTAAGTCAAGCCCCGCTTCAGCTGATGGGAGACTTTAACCATTAAACCCAGAGATCCTCCTGTCCACGGCCCTTTATTAAACCATCTTCTTTTTCGATTCTCTGTGGCTCCCAGACATTTTACACCTTTTGCTGCTAGAAAAGCTCTTTAAGAATCTTCAAACACTGTGACTCCCTGAACACTTTCGTGAGAAGGCAACATCCATGAGACTGTTTTCTTTTGTGTGAGCACCAGTAATTACAGCGGCATCTGCTGAACTTCTGCCACCGTTCGCACTGCAAATGCTATTTTACAGAGTTTCTCCAGCCTGGCCAGCTTGCATAGGGTTATGCCAGGGCCCAACACACATTGTCAGCACTTGTTTTGTATACCCGGAGTAGCCCAAACCTTGCAGCACATGTGGTCCTAGCGACAGGACGAGAGGAAATGGCCTCAAGTTGCACTAAGGGAGGTTTAGATTGGACATTAGGACATTTCTTTACTGAAAGAGTGGTCAGGCCTTGGAACAGGCTGCCCAGGGAAGTGGTAGAGTCACCATCCCTGGAGGTATTTAAAAGACATGTAGATGAGGCGCTTAGGGATGCGCTTTAGCGGGCAGGGTGGTGTTGGGTTGATGGTTGGACTCAATGATCTTAGAGGTCTTTTCCAACCTTAGTGATTCTGTGATTCTATAAATGTGTAGGCAAGTCTACCCTATGTGTTTCCAGCACCCAATACAGCAGAAGTCCTGGGTATCCTGATAGAGCAGGTGTGGCACAGACATTGCTCCAAAATGTCAGGAGATCCTTTAAGGCAGGCTTCCCCTGCCTGGGCTCAAACACAATGGGAGCCAGCCCGAGGACCTAGCTGGTTTCTGAGACAGAGGGTAGATGTTCCTCCCACTGCTCAAGCGAAGGATGCCAGAGCATTTGTGCAGCCAGGGAGGAAGGCTGGGGGCTTCCAACACCTCACACTGAGTGAATTCACCAGAAACCGGCGGGAAGGGGTGCGAAACATTTGCGAAGAGATGATATACCAGCCCCTCCACCAAAGCCACTACAAACTGGGAGGCAGGTCCTGCTCCCTGAAACACAGTCCCCATCTCCAAGGCAGTTCCCTCAAGAGCAGCCCCTCTCCACACTGGGAACGACTGGCAAAGGATCAGGGATCTGAACCCAAGCTGAAGAGAGCGGAGGAAGGATGTCCATGAAGAGCAATTGAGGATCTATCCGTGATCCCAGAGACCTGTAGAGGGGTGCACAAAGGAGCAGGATGAGTTCTTATTGCTGCCTCTGATTGTTCACCCACATTTCCATGCCCTGGCATCTGCTGCAGCGTTCCCAAGGTTTCACAACTGCTTCATCTGCCCGCCTGAACCGTACACCCGGTGCCACTGACTGAAAGCGACAGCTCTGCTCCACACCCTGCCCGCGGGCAGGGGACTGACACTCGGCAGCCACGCAGGCGTTTTCAGCAGATGCACAGCCAGAGAATGAGAAGACCTCGCTCAACGCGTTAAACCCAGAAGCACTGGGGTTTTTAAGTCTGAAGTGTGCTAAGCACACTGAAAACTGCTCCTTTGTAAGCTGGCATCAGGGAGCTCTGTATTTATTGTGGCTGATGAGGGGAAAAGATGGGCTGCGCTTATTGCCAGCCCCGACTGCCTGTCTTGGATTGGGAAATCCAGTCTGGCTCATGCATCAGTACCAGTAATAAAGATGCTGCCAGCCAAATCTCTCCTCCCTTTACGTCTGTGCAGGTCCCCTGTGCCAGGCCTGTCCTGAGGGAATTCGAGTGAGTTTCTTCCTTGCAGCCAGAACCAAACTGTAATTTTTACTCCAAACAGCACTGCTCTCCTCAACATGCCTCCCATCCACCTTTTGTGATTGCACCCAGCCAGGAGACCTGACAGATCAATATTATGACTGTACACGAAAAAAAAGTCTCAACTTAGTTGCTGGTGTGCTCTAGGGCAAAACAGCCAGATTGAAAATATCAACACTTACCCCTGCTGCCCCCCTTAAAGCTCTTGCAAATTCAGGAAATACAGGGGCAGGTTTCCTTGCAAACTACTTTTTATTAACCATAGCACACGCAGACACTACCAGTAACTCCTGAGCAGAGGCAAACAGGTTACAGTGCAACGGCAGAGGGGTTCAGACCGGTAACAGCTCACAAGACTGGTTTACTGAGTAAAGAATGTGAAAATAACAAAAAAAAAAAAAAAAAAAGACAGACACTGAAATGGCTGTTGTGAGAACACATCTCGAGGGGAGGGCTATCAAGAACTCCAACAGCTCTGAGCTCCTCACAGACCCTGAGCACAGGAGCTGTTGGGTTGAAGGTGAGAGCAGAGAGAAGGGACCGCCCCAGGGAGGGGCATTTGTCACCACTGGTGGTGACAGAACCTGGAACAGCTGATTTTGTTAACAAACTAGAAGTTGCATTCAATTTGCCTAGCAGAAATCGTACTAAAGCTAGAGAAGAAACACAGAGTGGGTGTGAAGAGGAAGGCAGAGGAGCGGCTGGTGTTTTGTCGAACACAAGCGCTGTCTCAGCCGGGAAGTGTTGATTCTGAGTTACTTCAGACCCTAAAAAGGGAAAGCCTGAAAATGAGAGACTCAGTATAAATACAGAGGTGTTGATGGCCTGAAGGAGGGGAGACAGGTCGCTGCTAAGCAGCTATACATGGAAAGCACACAAAAAAACAGTGGCAGCTTTTATTACAGTCTGGTGATAGAAATGTAGAAGATAAGGATCTTGTACTGACAAAGCTGAAGACCCTGATATTGAAAACATAATTGATGCTGTTCAGAAAAAGCAAAAACCTGTGTTCCCCTCCAATGCAACTGCTTGTAAAACCACCCCTCTAACGTAAAGGCTGAGCACACTGGAGTGAATCCAACTGGCCAAAGCATCCAGCTACCTACCACCACAGATGCTCATTTCCCCTGTCAGACCACAAATACACACTCCTAGCTCAGAGGATCTCTCATTTGTGGGCTGCTGTAGTGTAAAAGTCAGGTGTTAACGCCCCACAACACTGTCTCCTGGCAGACACCAGCTCCTGGGTGGGCCAGGGTACATGTGTTTATTCATCCCTAGTGTGCCTTTGACTAGAGGCTGAGATATAGATCAGGTTTTTGCTGCATGGAGCAAATGCATGCCCAAAACACCTGTTAAAATCCGCTCCAGCACCTGTTCCAAGCATCACTGGTCAAGCGAGTTGGTCACCCTGTGCTTTAACCCCTCCATCAGCACCAAGGGGCGGCAGCAGGGTCCCGCTACCCCAGAAGGGGACACAGGGCTGGGTTAAAGTCTGCGCTGTCTTCAGCGGCATGGGTGACTCAGAGCTGTCAAGATAGTCCTGGCTACAAAGACCTTGACAGGAAGAAAAGATGAAGAGCTTGAAAACAAAGAGAGCTCAGAGAGGGGAAACAACTTCCCAGAGCAGCAGCAGAGCCAGCGGCAGGGCAGGAGTGGGGCCGCAGGTGTGTCAACACTGCCTGCTCTGTCCCACTGCCTGTTCAGACACAGGGAACGGGGCAAGCCACTGCCCTGCTCCACCACGTCAATTTGGAGCCGGTGCTGAAGCACCTCCGTGGCCAGCTCCAAAAGTCTGTCTCGCACAGGGACAAAGCAGAATGAAGAGGGTAGGGATCAGGCCCAGGGTGCAGCACTTTTTGGGTGGTCTTACTTTGGCGCACGTACGGCTCAAAGTGACCGTATCTGAGAAACCAGACACAGCATTGACCAAAATGTCTCTCCATACCAATGACAGAGCCCAGCTCTGTCCACCTTCAACCTGACTTTTACGCAGTCTAACAGAGACAGTGGCGCCAAACCAGCCCACAGAGCTTTCAGCACAGCTCAAGCAAAGCCAGCAGTCAAGGTGAATTTGGACTTTCACAAGTCAAAACTTTACTTACTAGAGTCTTCCTACTTGGCACCTACATGGTCTGTCCAAGGTCTCTCCCAGACATGGGAGCACCATGAGCAAATAGTCTGCTCCATGTCTTTGCCTGACTTGTTTTAAAGCACTGTACAAAGCAGTTTGTTTAAAACTGTATCACGGGCACCAAACATTCATGTGATTCTCAGCTTTGCACGAACGGTTAGCAGCAACATCAGAGAGCAACCAGAGACTTCAGAGAAATAAGCTCACGCTAGCAAACATTAATTCACACCTAGTAGGCTTCCGTGAGCAGCGTGCAGCAGGCAGCCCACCTGGGACACAGTTCTTCTCCAAGCAGCACCTTCATTAAACAGCCATCATCAGGGTCCTGGCTCTTGGTTCAACGGGAAGATTAGCTCTTGCTGGATGTCAGCGGTGGTGCAAGAAGATCTGGCGGTGAACGTTTAGATGCAAGCTCATAGACAGACACATTCAATGCCATTTCAGGAAGCGTGGTGAAAAGCTGCTATGTCAAGTGCTGGGGTTTTTTTGGTGGGGTGTTTTTGGTTTTGGTGGGGGGGAGTTTTTGGTGGTTGTTTTTTTTCTTTTTTTTTTTCCTTCTCTACACACAGTAGCTTTTCTGGTGAAAATGCACTTTAAAATGTCTAAGCATTCAGCTAGTGTTGGAGCTACTAAGCACGCTGTTCCAAATCTCATCTCTGGCAAGCATCCCAATTAAGCAGGCATCCCGTTGATCAGCTTTGTGATCACATGGGATTTGTTCTGCTGCTGCATGTGAGATAATACTTTCTGCTTTGAAGAATTTCATGTGTAGCCAGAAGGAGGCCCCACCCTTCTCATTTAGAGGGAAAAAAAAATTCTCAAAGCCTGCTTCCACTCGCAGCATCTTTGGGAAATCAAAGGCAGGTGAAAGAGCAATCTCTTGTTTGTCCTGAAATTGGTGTGGAGCAAGTCGGGCATCAGGAATTAGACCAAGAGCTCGTTTACTCCAAGCAAAGTGTGGGAAAGCAGGAAGGGAGCAGTCATTACAGAACAAATTTCTATTTTTCTTCTTTGCCCATGTCTCTCTCATGGCACAATTTAGAAACCAGGGACCTTTCTCATCAGATAAGGTTACCTCTGAAATGAGAGCACTAAACAGACAAACCGACAGATTCAGTCTCAGAGGCAATTTAAAAGGCAGGAGTGAAATTGCAGGAGGAGTGAACTGGACCTGCAAGAATGCAAAATGGGAAGATGGGAACTTTCCAAAGAGGAAATCCCAAAGACGTTTTGAATAGCCAGCCAAAGAGCGTCCACTGTGAATTCCCCACAGAGGAAAACCCCAAACAGGAAAGGTTTGCTTTTAGTACAGGGCTAAGAAAGCAGTGCTACCATTTTGTGGGAATGCAGGATTTCCTTCTCATGCACAGGTACTTTTGTGAAAAGTGAACTCCACAAAAAGAGGTGCAAAGATTACAGCAGGTTAGAACTTAAGGTGCAGAGCAACTAAAGACTTTTTCTGTGGCCCATCTTCTCTTCTGCCTCACTTTTCCCTCTTCAAAATGGGAAGAATAAACAGCATTTCCCTAGCTTACATGGCAGGGTGAAGATAAAGCTGCTAACACACACACAGGTTGACCAAAGTGAGGGTGAACGTGGAAGAGCCTTCACAAGACAAGAGGAACATGCCAGACTGGGGAAATGCCCAGGTACAGTGGCAGAGCACCATCACGGAGGGACACTGGCGAGCTTTCCCTCCTCAAATACAGCATCATTGCAAGCTCTTACACCAACCAGCACAACAGCATCCAGCAAGGAAGAATCCTCCACTGGTCTCTTGTGAGGATAAACCAGAGACACTCCAGCTTGTCAAAGCTGGGGTGACAGCTGCTGAGTCTGAAGCCTCATTTGGGCAGTGAAACCAGGTGCTGTAGCTGGGACACCAAGAGGCCAAGTGCAGGTTGGTTCACAGACTCGCACGTCTTCAGGCTGGAAGAGTCTGTCCTAGGGATCCAGCCAGACCTCCCGTGTGGCACAGCACAGCGAACCTCACCCAACAACTGCACATCAAGTGCACGTTGCCCCAGGAAAGACATTCAGCCCTAACTTTAAATGGAGAACTCCTAATCAGGCTCTCGGTTAAAAACGTGCAGCTTATTTATCTCAGCACCGAAGAGCTGCTTCAAGACCTCTGACATTTCTTAAAATATATACAGTGACAGTCTTAAACTCAGCTAACAAATGTCACCCCATCCGAGATACACCAGCCAACAGACACAAGTCATCCTCTCCCTGGCGTAACAGGGTTCTCCAGCCTGAAAACCTGTTTTAAGCTAAAGGCTACAGCAGGGACAGGCAGTGAAGGCTTCTCTAAACTACCTGCTCTGCAAACACGCATCTCCCACAGGCTTCCCTCCCTACCTGAAGGGAAGCAAATCTTCCCCGCTGTTAGTATAAAACATCATTACTGTGAAAAACAAGTGACAGGGTTGTGACATTAGCACAACTCTCTACTGAGACAACTGCAGTGAAATGGGTCTTGCCCCCGACATAAAAATGTATTAAGGTCTGGGTAGGATTCATCTTCCCCAATTTTAGCCCACCAGTACAACACATCTAGTCCAAGGGAGTCAACTGGCCCCTTGCCACAGCATGGAAGAACTCCAGCATCCTCACCCCAGTGTAAAACAGCTATGCAAAATAGGATCCGTTGGAATTGAGCCACTCGGGACTTCTGGGATGTACGTGAATTAACTGCTGGCAAGACCCTTCCACTTGATGCCCTGAATCTCACAGCTCCTTAGTTATCAGAGGAAAGGGGAGCCACAGCTTGCAAGAAGATGCAGAGGTAGCATCAGACATCCCTCTGGAAGACGCTGCCCAACTCCGTGCAGCACGAACAACTGCCTGAGCAAAACACAGGGCTGGGGCCTCCGTGAGCAAACAGGAAAGAAACGTGGAGCAGCGTGAACCTGATTCAGCTGTAACTTACAATTGGCTGTAGCTGCGCGCCTGGTAGCATGAACTGCATTTGCTGAGCAAACATGGCTGCGGCTGTCTTCTGCTGGATCAGGTTGTTGCGTCCATTTATTTCAAGTTGTGTTTTTAAGTGCGGGGGAGGGTGGAGATATTTGCAGTTCTCTCGGGTACACCGGCCCTAAAAAACATAATGAAACAGCATTTCAATGAATGTAACGCTCAGGGCAGCCAGCGAATTTAATTAAGGATTGTTTGGGTTACTGTAACAACACAATCATCGAGGCGGAGGCCTGGTTTGGTAGCTACTGTGCCTCTTCTGTGATTTTTCTGTAGAAGTGCAATGCCTAGGTGAAGAGAAGAGCAACATGATTTCTCCTGCCATAACACTAACTGAATACTATCAAGTTAAACCCAAAAGTTAGGCTTCCTGATGTTAAAATGACTGTCGTAAAAAAAAAAACCAAACCACCCATTAACACAAATACCAGTATTTTCAGAACTTAGTGGCAACAGCTCCCAGCTCCAGAAACAACAACAAAAAATCCCCATTTTCTTGTGTGGGTTGTTTTTCCCCTCCCTCCCAACACCAGACCACTTAATTGGCCCTGACAACCAGACAGCGAGAAACAAAACTGTCTCCACCACTTCCCCAGCTGTGCTGGGTAAAACATTAAGACGACAGCTCTGTAAAGCAGCCACCTTTGATCCTCAACATGCAAGTACTGAGATGCTGAGAACTGGTAGTCACAGGAGGAAGAATTGAAACAATTTCCCTTTCATTTGTTAAAAGCCACAGCATGTTGCATCACTGACTACTCCCCCCTCTGCCCCCCAATAAACATAAGCACTAGAGAAGCCAGTGGCTCCTAAAAAGCAAAGGATCACTGATGTTACAGATCACCTCAAATCAACCGAGACCATCACTTTTAAAAAACATCTATAAACTGTGCCATGCTTTAAGAGCGTTTGCAAGTAGACGTAGGAAGATAAATACCAATGAACACAGAAAACCAGTAACAAATTTTGTCATTAAGATGAAATAATTCTTGAAAAATAGGGTTTCCCCCCCTCCCTTTCTCCATCTATTCCCTCCTCAAGAAACAGAGGCATACAGAATACAAGAAACGTTTTTTATGCAACTTTATGCATAAATTTTATAAATAACTTATGGTGAATTTTTTTGAGGAAGTAATTCTTCTGTAGCTATTCAGAGCCTAATAAAACAAGGCCAGGCCTGGGGACCACAGAGCTGTTGCATGACAGATAACCAATAATTGTTCCTGCAGCCAGCAAAGGAGCAGGACCATCCATTACCCAGCCTGTCCCCGGCACTCTTACACTGAGTTCTCAGGCTCAATATAATTAAGTTTGCTTTCAAAAAAAGGTCACATCGGGTGACCCCACACACCTGCTCCTGTCGGCAGGATCACAGGCAGCAGAGCCATAAGCCCATAATCAGGTCCAGATGGGTACACCCATTACACACCACTGCACCCAGGGCACAGACTGGTGGAAACCCCCTGGGATGGGCCCCTGCCTGCATCCCGGATGCTCCCCTGGGGATTTTTAAGACCTATCTCCGCCTGTACAAATGGACGGGTGGAATCACTGGGCAGTCTGGGTACGACTGCACAAAGCTGACACCGTGATCTACTACAGGGGCTGCTTTTGAACCCCCAGCCAGGCTCCTCAGCATGCCAAGAGAGGGGCAGGTCACTGGAGACAAGCCGAAGATCTGCAAGCCTTGTGTGTGCTTTCCCCTGCCCCCTTTCCTGGTGGGGATAACGGCTTCACTGGGGAAAGGGCTGCAGAGCCTGTCTGTGGCATGAAAGGGGCTGTACGATGGAGCACCAAGAGAACCAGGCTCCCCTCTCATTTGCTCCAAGGAGATCAGAGAGTTAAACAAAACTCCTGGCTCCGTGTTGTTATTTAGAGGCAAATAATTAAATGCAAGAAGTGATGGGCTAAACCCGCTGGGACAGGAAAAAACACTTTCAAACTTCAGCAGCCTGCCCTTGCAGAGTGAAACTCTGCCCTGTTCCTAGAAGAGCCCAGTGGCTCCCGACAACCCAACTCAAAAAGAAAGAGGCTTTTTAATGCTATTGTTTTGGCTTCTCAGCAATCCAACAGCCCCAGATCCCCAGCAGCGAGTTAATTGCTCACAGGCCCCAAGGACATGAATCTTCCTCACCGGACTCCTTCTTACATCTATGTAAAGTGAGGGTAAAATGGCACCACGCAGCTGGCTGGTGCTCAGACAACCCAGCACTACCACAAGGTAAATAACTGCATTAATCTGGAAGGAGAAGGAGACTCATCAGCACTAGGTAGGTTTGGGTCATCCTTCTCATGGCATCTTTCCAGCTGCACGGGACCAGGTCCCTCCACAGCCCTTCCCACCACCTGGGACCCAACAAGAGTCCAGCATTCTGGCTCAGAGCATATCTGCAGCACCCCACCTCCACAATTTCTGCGGGGCTGCTCAGGTTGCTGCAGACCAGGAGCAGATCCTGCAGAGCAGCGGTTGTCGATGGCCAGGTAGCTGCTCTGTTTCTAAGCTCCAGCCTTCGAGGGCTTACACATCAGCCTTGGAAATTCCTCCTGGTTGAAACTTGGCACAAGTGCTTTGGGTTGGGAAAACACTAATTTCTACCAAATTTGGAATAAATCTGTGTAGATGTTTCTACACTGCAGGAATGGAGGAGATGAAAAAAGAGCTACTATTTTTTGTAAACAATACTTACAGGGCCTTCTTCAACTTGAAAAGGACTTTGCTATTCCAACTAAAATTTTGCATGTCATTGATACCAGCCACCCCAGCTTGGTGTGAAGCTTTGTTCTACTTTTTTCTCAAAACAGAGTTTGTTTAATTCCAACTGGGGGTTCTACAAACAGAACGTTTTTATTACCAATAAAAAACCCCCCATACAGCACAAGACCTTGATCCTGCAGACAGAGTTGTAAGCAGAAAACCAGTGCCCACACGGAGTGCTACTGGTTTCAATGAGGACATGTATTTGCAAGGAACTGAGCGCTGGGCAGATGCTGCTGCAGAGTGAACGCTGTGAAGTGCAGCATGGCCGTCAGGCCTTCTAGGGCTCCGGGAAGACTAAATGAATCACTGTTGCACTCTGATTCAAAACCACACCTTCAGTCTAGCTCCTCCTCACCATAATTTTGATCCTGAGCATCATTAACCACTGCGTTTCACCAGGACATGTTAGAAGCCAGAGCTGAGTTGGGTAGCCCTCTCCAACACCACAGTAGGTTCTTCATCTCTCAGATAATGAATTCTAGGAACTGATGATGTGACAGAGTGACACAAAATGTTCCCAGTTTAGACATCCAGCTATGAAACAACTTTCAAGATGTCTCACTCTGAAGAGTGAGAGGGCACCTCTAATATCCTCTGAACTCCAACACTGGTAGGAGTGATCCCTTCTTTTACACTTCCATCACAACGCCCACAGTTCTCAGTACTTCTCAGCAACACATACACTCTTCAAGACCAATTTCAGCTCTACGAAAGCCACCAGGACAATGGAACTGCCATTATTCACTTCTCTGTACCAGCTGCAACACAGCAGGGAAAACAACAGGGAACTGGTAGCAAATCTGCTGTGTGGATACTGGGCTGGGGACAAATAAGGACAACTCCATTTTATACCTGGGTGGCCTACGAATACAATATGAGAAAATAAAACAGGAGTCAGGTCCCTAAGTTTCCAATGAGCATCTTTATGCTAAAAGGCGCAGTTTTGCTGCGGTGACTAGCTGTGGCTCCAGCACATTGAATGCTCAGCACAGGGCACAGGACAGTCCCAGTGCCCCGCACAGACACTTGCTGAGACACTCTCCAAGCTGAGCGTTGCACCAAAAAGCACCACCCTAGCACCTGGAGTGGGTCGCCGCATGTGTCGGGAAGGGGCATGGTGCTCAGAAACTGACCTGCATCAGCGAGCAGCGTGCTGAGCCTGCTGGGACCAATGCAGCCATCCTGTTGTAACTAGAGGAGTTTGTTGCTGTTAATTTATCATGAGTATTGACTCCAGGGAAGGTGCATTCCCACCCTGTCCCAGGGTGGCACGCGAGCCTGCAGCCAGGGAATCACCACCCAGCAACAGACTTTGCCGGCCTTGGTAACATGCTTAACACGCTAAATATAGCTGTATTTTCTGGCTCCTCGCAAAATGGAAGGAGTCTGAAGGACCATACTCGTCAGCTTCTTTGCCAACTACAGCCAGGAGGGAAAAGCATAAGGGCTGCACTTCCCAAGGCTTGAAAAATGGATATTAAAAATAAATCATTAAAGATTTTATAAGAGCATCTTCTCCCCCTTTCTTCCCACACACTCCTCCACCCTTACAGTAGGCTGCTGGCATGTGATTGACTGTGTTGCCAACTTAAGTCATGCTGTGATGGCGCATACTGTAAGTGGCTGGCATCTGACACTAGCTAACGTGACAGCAGCTTGCAGTGCAACTAAGCCAGCTGCTTCAAGTGCAGCACTGATGGCAGCACACTTAAATCCAGTAGAAAAACCTGCATTACACCTGGCTGTTTGTCATCTGCATCCTAGCTCAGAGGGATGCAAATAAGAGCCTGGTACTGCACCAGGCTGGATGAGCTTACCTTAAGCATGCTGCACAAATTCTGTTCTCGCTGGCTGCTGAAGCAAGCTGAACTGCACTGCAGAATCAAGGCTTCCAGCACAAACCCAAGGCTTGCTCATGTTTGCACCAGTAATGCAGTTTGTTAGTGTCTCTTTAATCCTGGAGCCAGCGAGGGGTTCCAGAGCAGACATGTTTCTGGTTTTAATGACTGCACTGCATGTCCCGTCAATCACCAGCAGTTCTCAAGTGAAAATCTTTAAGCTAATGTTGCTTTTCACACACTGGAGGCTGCAATAGGCTTGTGCCCTGACCGTGCTGTCTTTTCCACAGACACTGATGACATGTGCAATGACTGACAGCAAAAAGAATGAAAAGAGACCAGGCAGGAAAGGATTTCCATGTTTTGCACAAAACCAGGCACCAAAACACAGCTTGCCTGCATAACTTTTCCCTGCATGAAGCAGCAGATTTGTGCCCCCCCCAAGAAGAACTCAGTGGGGAGGCACATTCAGAGATGCGCTGGCCCTGCTTACTCAGTGCCTGCCGCTCCAGCGCTGAGGCACGAAACGCTCTCTGCTTTCCATCCCACTCTGCACATGCACAGAGACCTTCTCCTGGCAGGGGATCCTCACTCCTGCCAGAGCCTTGCATGGCTTTCACATATGCAACCTCGGCCACCACTGTGTCGGCCCCCGCATCTGGAGAGCACGCAGAGACCAGGCTGCAGAACTGCCCACAAAGTGTGAATTGTCATGCAACAGTGGGAGGCAGAAAGGGGGGAGCTCTGGGCTTCATCCCTGTGTCCATGCAGCACAGCTAAGAACATGTACTGAGCAGCACATGCTGCTCCAGGTCTACCTCTACTGCCATCTGCTCTCTAAGAGAAGAGAGATACTGGGAGGCACACTTGGTACCTGGTAATGCCCAAGATCCAAGTCCTTTGCCCACCCTACAGGGACTTGCAGCTTCAAAGTTACCCTTCCAGGAAAGCAAACCACCAGGGTGTTGGGAACATCGTCCATCCACCACCCCAATCCAAGTGCTTCGTGCTCGCTACGGTTTGTCCCTAAGTAATCTGCTCCAGGGCTGAGCAACTGGCACGCTGGCTGGATTGCATGGCTCATCCCGCCGTCTCCAATGCTGCATCACACTCCTCTTTCCGCACAGGCAGAGAGCTGTGCTAGAGGGAGGGAGGGAGACAGCTGTCCATCTCACTGCTGGAGCAAACACCTTCCACTCAGCAAACAACATCAAATAGCATGGAAATAGCATGTTTTCAACTGGAAAACAAGGGAGGCTGGAGCCAACAAGTCAGCCTGATCATTAGCGAGAGTTATGTCTCACAGATAGGTGTTCATGCAGCCAAGCTGTCACTCGCTGCAGTTCAAAGCCTAGCTCTGTACACACCTTATCTGCAATTCCTTTCTACAGTCTAACGAAATGTTAAAAGTTGTGCTGCCAACCGAGTCAGTGAGAAGTACAACCTCGCAACCTCCCTTGAATATTGACCCTGGCACAGTACATTGGATAACTTCTGTTTAATAGCAATGCTTTTCTCCTCACAGTGTTGGAGCAGCTCACTTGTACAGAGAGGTTTTAAAGTGTAATTATGTACAAAGCACTCCTCGAATGTGTTCTCATGGAAGGCTGTTAGCCCACCTACAAGGATCCTAAAAAACAGGTCTAGAAGGATGTAAAGAAGTGACACATCACCCCTAGGCCTACACAGATCAGCTTCACCTATTTTCTTTGTACTTATTACTTGTGTATTTCCCAGACGAGGGACTCCCAACACATTGCTCTCCCTGCAGCTGTAAAGCTCTTCCTGATTCTCAGCTGCAGTTTTGCTCCTCCTGTAACCAAAGCCTAAAACTTGTCTTACCCCAGAGGGCCAGAACAGGAATTATTCCCTTCCTCTTTGAGGAAGGGCCCATACTTAAAGGCTGCAGTCACATCTATCCCCCGTCCTCAAACCTCTCTGCTCCAGACTATGCAAACCATGCTCTTTCAACTTCGTGAGCACTGTCTCCAAGCCTTTCATTAGGCTGCTCCCCCCGTCAGCCTGCACCCCTGCTGTCGTGTGTGCATGCACGGGCACTGCACTCCAGCTAACCCCTTACCAGTGCTGTACAGGTACGAAGATTTTTTTCACGTCCTGCAGATGACACTGCTGCTTATACATCCCTGCATGACATTTTCTTTCCTTCTAACAGTGCAACATTTTTGATTAACTCTCAGCAAGCCTTTTCTAGAACTACTGCCTACCCAGCTGTGCTGCATCCTGTATCATGCAGCTGATTCGCTTAAATGCAGTATTTCGTACCGCTTTTATTGAACTCACACCCCTTTTTTATGGACTATTCTTCCAACCTGTTAAGATTATCTGCAACTCCACACTGGGTTCTCTAAAGTATCTGTAGTTCCTCTCAGCTCAGAACACCCTACCAATTTAACAAGCATACTCTCTCTATTCCATTATTCAAGTCATCCGAACAAAATGAAACAAAACTGAACAGTCTTGCCAAGCACATCCTTACAGACTGCCACTGAACTCAGTTTTCCAAGCTGCTGTGGGTTGTCACATAAAAGTTTCTCCTATGCTTTGTTTCCTGTCTTGTTTGGAAACTGATTTGTGCCACGTCAAAGACTCCCAAATCTGATGCCAGCACTCCATCCTCCCTACCCCTCTGAAATAACCCATCTCAGAGGCTTTCCAGTACTACTGCTTTTTCTGCTCCTCTCTGGACACCTGTAGGGATCCTTGAAAGTTAGTGCTCCGCACCCCTCCTGTGCCAGCAGTCCTACTTGACATCAAGCATGCATTTGTACACAACGTTGGGTACAAAGAAGCTGGTGGTCTGAAGTTACTTGTAACAGCAATTAAAAAAATACAACACAGGTAGTTGCTGACATTTTTCAAATGCAGGTATAACAGCCATTTACAGAGAGCCCAAGGACTGCTGTTATGGTGTGGATCCTGCTGTGAACAGATCCCGAGCTGAAAGAAAAAGCAAAACATATCTTCTAGTTAGCATTACCAGATGGCAATCAGCCTCAAAGGGAAGGGAAGCAATGTAGACTTCCTGTCATACACAAGTTTCAATTTCAATGTATGTGGATAAAAATGCTAGAGTTAAGGTTAAGCCGGTAGCTTCCAGGTATGGATGATATAGACCCTGTGAAATGCGTGTTCTAGCTAGGAACGAGTATGGTTCATGAATACATAATTTGCTGGAAATAGGATTCAAACAGCTCATAAAAAGCACAAACCACCGTTTTGCAACATCTCTAAGATGAGCTTTGCCTAACTTCTTTGAACTTCCCACCTCTGGGTCCAAAGAGCCACCTCCCTGAGCCTGCGCAGACAGATAAGAACTGCTAAAAACACCCCAGGTGTTATTTTGCCCCAACTCAACTCCCCTGCAGTTGCTTGAGAAACCCTTCAGATTAAAGCTGTTCTGAACGATGCTCTGAGCTGCGGCAGCTCCGACCCGGCGCTGCTCAGCTGAACAGGGACATGTCTTTTGTCGGGGTACAGAGGACAAGAGTCAGACCTGCCTTTCCACACAGCTTCAGTGGAAAAACCTGAATATCTATCCCAAGCTCCCAGGGCTACCAATGCTCCCAGCACTCTCAAGGCAGCTCCAGCTCGTCGCTGAAACAGCGACTGAATTTCATGGCTTCAATGAATGTCAGGTCAAGCCCTCTCTGAGCAAGCCTAGACTTGATTTTGACTGAAGTGACTGAACCCTGATGTTTTGCATGATTTCAAATGAAAGCAGGTGACATTCGGCAGCTATGACAAGAGTTTGGGGTCCTTTTGAACTGAAAGCTCAAAGCAAAGCTCAGTGGCATGTGCAAATGCAAGGCAGCTAGAAAGCCCTCTGAGCAAACCAAGCAGACGTGCTGTGTTCATCCCGCTGAAGTGAGGCTGGTGCATTCTGCACAGTCCCAGTCTGCCCAGTTCTCTTCTCCCTACAGCTGTGGGGCAGAGCCGTGGGAGGATAACCAGGAGGTAAATAAATAACTGTAGGGGCTTGGAATTAGAAACATTATATTCCTCTGCAACCTTAAAAAAGCAAGTAGGGCAAACACAGCCACTTCAGCCCAGTAAGTTAGAAAAATGCAGAAGGAATGGGAAGCAGAGGCAAAAATCCCTGGCTAGCACATTGGTGCTGCTCTTCAGCCTCCCCGTCTCACCCCTGTGATTGCCCTGCTAGGATATTTTTGCTTTGCAGGGAGATGGAAGGAAGGACAGGAGGAAGAAAAACGTCAGCATCATTTGTGCAAATGTATTCGAGTCCAGACAAAAGCTGCCAACAGCCAGCTGAGGGGACTGCTGAACAAACACTGCTAGGACCTGTAACACCTCCATCTCTTTGTCATTCCGGCCTTTGTCTATGAAAGCCAACCTCTATCACAGACACAAACCAGGGCTGCAGAGGCTGTGCCCCTGCGTGCCACTGGCTCGGGGGAATACGCTGTGCTGAAGCCCTCTCCTCCATCACAGGACTGGAAAGCAAGCTGCCCCTTGCCACCAGATGCACACCCGCTGTGGCACGTGTCCAAGCTGACAGGGCTTCAGTCATCTACAACAGGACATCAATGGGCATTATGTGAGGAACAGCAGCACTTTGCCCAGGCAGGGGACATGCTTCCCACCATGTGGCAGAAACCGTTTAGCAGCTGAACAATTTCACCAATCAAAAAAAAAAAAAAAATAGTAGTATACTGAGCACATAACATTGCTTCACTCGCACCAGGGTAAGAGATAGTCATCAGATGCAAAATGCTGGGAACAAATAGATGCACAGCGTGGACAAATCCTACTGCAGATGCCAGTCCTTTCAAATAGTGCATATAAAACTGCAAAGCACTTGGACAGGGGGTTTCTCAAGATGAGATGCACTCTGCTGGGATTCAAATATGCTTATCTAGGACTCTCTTACAAAGTCCGCAGCCTCAAAACGTTTGTCAAGCTTGTTTTTGTTACACAGCTCAAACCAGAGCAGAAGAGAAAAACAAAGCAGAGAGAGCAGCGTTTCTACATCCTCGTCTCCCTTTTTGGTATCACCTTAACCAGTGACAGTTACTCACAGCTATTGCCAAGAACTTCAAACCACTGAACTCAGCAGGCAAATCCAGCTCCATACAGAAAGGATGGCTCGTTAGCATGGAGCTCAAGTATTTAAATAAGTACCATCACCCCACCATTTTTTTTTATTTTAATTAGAAACAGGGGGGGCATGAAACTACTGTATTCCAGTAGACCCTAAGCAGTCACAGGCACCAGCCTAGACTCCCAAATCCTCATTCACCTGGCAATTAGGGAAGCCGGGAGCTGCTGTGAGTGAAGTTTTACTTTTGCACATTGCTGAATACAGCAATGTTCTGCTGAATTTCCCCAGGACAGCACAAAGAGGTCGTGGCTGTCCTCCTGCTTTCACGCAGGATTTTCATTCCAAGCTGTTTGTTATACTTGAAGGTTCTTAGAAACTCGGAGCAGTTATTTTGTTGGGGAAAAGCCCTGTAGCTCCTTCATTATATTTTTACATCTTGACAACTCTTTCCAGCTCTGTTCTCCTGCCAAGCTCTCTTCATTCAGGCCAATGGTATGCTCTGTTATGCTCAATGAAAAACGTGTATTGATTTTAAGGTTTTTGGTTTGTGGAACATTTTTGCTTGCTCCAAGCAATGGACAGTGTTTACCAAGTCTAAGAAATATATATTAAAAGAGTATGGCGCTGTCCAAGTATATTCTTTTATGAGCTGTAGAGCCACAGAGCAGAAAAACATGTTTATCTGAGAGATTACTACTTGCAATGAACAGCAATCTCATTCCACAAAAGAGGAATAAAGACTTCATCGAGTTCTTTTCTTTTGTATCCACCGATACATTTTGATTAGGCTACATTTTGTGAACCACATCAGTCTGTTACCGTTACATATCTGAAACGAGGTTAAAACAGAATAGAAGTATCATCAATTTAGAGTTCTGAACTGATCATTTTTAATGTCTTCCAAGTATTATTCCACTACTCTCCCAGGTTCAGGAATGTTAAAAGCACAATAAAACAGGTTTCTTTAATACAGTATCAAATACACGCTCTCTCCAAGCGAAATAAGCTTTTACAGACATCCCTGGCCACAGACCTGCTCAAGCAACTGATCGATAACAATTCCGAAGGAAGGCATTTAGCGCCCGGTAAAGAGCACGCCTTTAGAAGCATGCTTAGCCCTGGGATCACTGCATATATTTCGAGTAGGAGGCGAAGCAGGTGACATCCTGCAACGTTAATATTCCTGCGGGTGAATGTTTCAGTGTGGGACTACTTGTAAGTAAAGAAATCAATTCTACCAGAAAGATAGAAACACTGGCATGTCATTGATTTTTCTTCTGTAATAAATTACAAAAAACCATGCCAACCTCTGGAACAATATTGTACAAGTACTGTATTAAAAAACCACCACAAAATCCCACTGAAAAACAAACAAAATAGAACTTCTCATATGTCTTCCACCTTTCGTCTCCCTCAGTTCTGTCCCTCCTGATTGCTATTACACCAGGCCAGCTTTTGAAAATACCAAGTGTAGTTTCTCTTGTCCCTTAAACCACTTTTTCATTGCAAATCCCATAATCCAATTCTACAACTTTCACCGGCTGATTGAATCTGTCAAGGTCATATGGAAAGTTGATGCTTCTGACCTTTCTCTACCTACAGTGTCTGTTGAATATTACAATTGCAGCAGGCAAAGCACACGTAGACAGAACCAAGCAAAGTACATTAAAGCCCAGGAGAATAAATGTTAAAGCACTATGTTCATGAATACAAATATTGGACGCGTGACCACCTCCAGCAGCCTCGCTCCTGGAGTTTACACAAGGGAGAAGGCAAACAGGGAAGCGCAGAGACTGATAACTAAGTGTCCGACCCAAATCCTCCCTCCTGTCCTGCGGAGGGCAAAGCCGTGCTCGGAAAACCTCCTTCTCGCTGCATTTTGGAGAGCAAAATGAAACTGCAAATAAAAGGAGATTTGTAGGTGGTTGGGTTTTGGGGTCTTTTTTTTTTTTTTTTTTTTTTAATAAATAACTTGGCAGACTGTAACAATTTACCAACTGAGGATTAGCCCATTTTTTGTTTGTGTTGTTGCTTTGCTCAGAAAGCAACAGCTTAATGGGCATAAACAGATTCCTGGTTTTCAAAAAATAATGAAAAAACTTTAAAAAAAATTAATTCCATCTGGGCTGACAATTCCCAGGGAGAATCTTCAGTCTGGAAAAAATAACTCTGCAGGATGTGCTTCAGCCTCAGCTACTGAGGGGCTGCCGGGGGTAACGCAGCAGCACCCTGAGCAGGGAAGAATGCTGGCTGGGCTCTGCTAAGCATGCTGATGACTCCTGCTAGGGCACACCATGGCACTGCCACCCCGGCTTTCTACCCTTCGGCTGGAAACACCAAGAGATGTCAGAACAGGACACGAGAGTCCCTCTGTGCGTTAGCTTAAGCCACTGAAGGAGGTGACTGCAGGGGAGCAGACAGAGACAGCAGAGCCACTGCAAGCCAAGATTTGCTCCCAGACGTCCGTCAGACAGGGGTCTGACGTTCCAAGGCAGAGGACACCTTTCTGCTCTTGGCTGAGATCTGCCCAACAGCAGAGAGCCAGAAAACAAAGCCAGCTCCCCCTGCCCCTCACCCTGATGGCTGCCCACTGATGTCCCCAGCTCCTCTCCTATTCTCACTCCTTTCTCCCCCATTGCTTGGCTCCCTTCACTGCTTCCCATTTGTCTCTTCCCTGTGGCACATTGAAGCCCACTCCTCCAGCCACTTTCTCCCATAGTGGTGCCTCTCTGGCTACAGTTAGGTCCACCAAAGACCACGCTCATGCTCCTGTTTCAGCCAGACGTGCCGGGCAGGTTTGTGCACAGCACCCCGCTTCCCCTTCGCTCCAGCTTAGCGGAGAAGATACCAGACCACCAGGAGAAGGGCTGACAGTGTGCCACCAACTCCCCATGCTCTCATTCATCTCCAAGCAAGGACCCCAAATCTTTCCGGCTCATGCCAGGCCTCAGATTTCACACCCATGGTATAATGAACTTGCTGCCGTTCAGAGGATTAAAGGTGCAGATACAAAAAGCACCTTCAAGAGAGCTCTTGCAGCCTGCTAAGCACAGCAGGCCAGGACTACACATCTCACACGGGCCCTGGCTTCCAAAGAGGGCATCCAGGCCAAGCAACATTGAATCACAGCCCTCCTTCATCTAGGAGGCAGCAAGGCTTGAAGAGAAAGGAAGGAAGAAAAACAAAGAAAAAAAAAAAAACAAACAAAAAGAAAAAGAAAGCCTGGCTTGCCCCAGGCAAATATTCCACCTCGGTTAGCTTTTGCAGACTGATTTATTTTAGCGTGTTGTTTATTACAGCCAGTAACATATGCACATTTAAGTCACTGAGGGGATTTTTTTTTTTAAGAAAACACCTTCAGAAGTGCTCTTTAAGAAGTGCCTGGCACTAGAAAGCAGATATGTGACTGATTTTTGCTACCATCTCAAGTGAAAGAAAGGTTAAGGCAGTGTAAATGTTTGTTAGGACTTGAGCCCACGGAGAGCGCAGTAAGCTGCAGCAGCAACAGGACAGGCCTTTTTCCATGGAGGAAACACGACGGGCTTGCAATGCCAAAGATAATGCACTGCCACCTCTATGGGCAAAAGGAGAATTTTGTAACACCACAGTTCCAGGCTAAAACTGCAAGCAGTGGGACATATTTAACCACAGTTCACATGCACTAGTCACAAGTACCATGCAGGCAGCCAGCCTTAAGGGACAGGATGCCACGTTCTGTGCCAGTATCTGAAAACCTGTTAATTTATGATGGATTTATTAAAATAGCCTCAGCCAGAGCAAAACTTCTACCTGTCCTAATTACAAGACTCCTCACAGACCCCTGTTCCCCCAGCCTGTTATCGAGTCTCGTGAGGGTCTGTGCAGATTCACACTCCCTACCTCGCTCAGCCAAAGTGTGCTCTTGATCCTAACTGCGCACAGTCAAGTAATATAAACCCTTCCCAGGACGTAAGTCAACATGGAGGCTGCAAGGCAGCCTGCTCAAGGAGGCTTTCTGCTCACCCTGTACTCCACGCTGACCTACAGACCCAGAATTCAGAGTCACTATGTGATGTAGAGCCCAAAGACCCCAAAACCTAGAAATAGAGTTCTGTTTTCTCCACGCAATGCCAGGAATGGGGATTAACACATAATGCATTTTGTAGAAACCATGACTTCAGGCGCTGAAAGGTTAATTCCATGTAGCCGCTGATTAGATCTGTTCCCTCTCCTGTAACAAGAGCTGTAGGACAGGACACTGAAAAGGTTGTACAGGCCTTACTGGGTGGATGTATCCACTTTCTCCTGCAGGATGCAACTTTTGCCCTGCCAGAAATCCTGACCTAAATTCTCCTCTGAGAGGCACTGGTATAAGTGCCAGAACAGCTAAGAAAGGAATGTGTCGTGTGTGTGCACGCATGTGTGTCCATTCGTCCGTCTGTCCCAAAAGACCAACAGGAATGGAACTGATCAGGGCTTTCATTTCATTCGCTTGGGCTTTTGGAGTTTGTGTTTTTAATAACTGCCAGATTCACTTATTTAGGTTTGAGAGCAGAGAGAAAAGCTGGGGGAGGTAGAAGCAACTAAAGCATATCCATGTGGACACGCTTGCTTATTCAGGCTTCAGTCACAAAAAGCAAACTGATCAAATTACTGTGGGGTTTTTCTGCCCTTACCGTATTACTGCTCTGCTTTCCAAACTCCTGCCCTCAACTTCTACTCTGAGCTGCTTATCCTTGTCCCGGTCACCCGTGCAGTACAGACGGCCTGATGCTCAACCTTTTGTAGACGAGGAGGAACGCAAGGATTAGCTTTTAAAGGCTATTTCCTATTAGAAAGCAACCTCAACAACATGACTTCCTTAGGCAGGCAGGCAAACACCTGACCTCATGTATTCTGCTTCTGCCACTGACAAGAGATACCTTCAGACACAGCACAGTCCCTTCCTAAAAGGGCAACAAGAAAAAGACCTTTCACTGCCCTGATCGGGTACAGCCAGGATGACTCAGCTGCGATGCAAACGTTTTCATTTGCTTTTAGGTGACATGGGCCAATAACTGATGGGGCTAGGAGAGATTTTTTCTGCAAGGAAGCATGACCTTTCCCGAGGACATCTGCAGCCTCTCCAGCCACGTGAGAGGAGTAGCTGCAAAGAAGCTCCAGTGTCATTAGCGAGTCTGGAATGCAGCACGACCGGTGCAGACGTCAGCGAACACCCGTCAGTGAACACCCGGCTGGAAAAAATGCTCTCACTCGCTTAAACCGAGATAGATGGACTTCTGATAGGGCCCCAGTGGAAATCCCTGCGCAAACTTTTGTGCAAGCACCTCTGACAGAAAGAAAGAAGGAATATTAAGGAAAGTGCTAACACTTTCCCTCTGGCTGGGCTAAGGTCTGAAAGGATGCTTAAAATCATCCTCTGAGAATTAGCACAATAAAACAACAACAAAAAAATTTTCAGTGGTGTTTCTGTCCTAGCTAATGTGAGCTCTATTCTGAGTAAAGACTTCTAAAGATTTTACATTACTGTGGACCCACGCAGAGAAACACAAAACAACAGTGAAAATTGTCTTAATTCAATCTGTGCTTTATCGCACAAGGCCACAGCAGGGGATTTTTGGCTGTGGGAATACAAATACTCATCAATGCTACAGCTCAGGGTCCTGCTCCGATTACTACCCAAACACAGAATGAGACAGTCCCAGCCTGAAGAGTTTTCAGTCTAAATACACCAGACTTGGTGGAAAAACCCCAGGCGGCTAGGGGAAGCCTCAGCAACACCAAGACCGCATGCCAGCCGCTTCATGCTGGACTGCTGCAGCTGCGGAGCTGCGGCTGCGATGCCCTTGATGCTTTCTGAGCTCCTGCCTCCTGGCAGAAGGCAGCCTGCCCTTCCCATCTCTGCATCGCTAGCTAAAAGCCATCCTGCCCATTTGCCTCTTGGCCCCCAAGGGACTTTTTTCCCCCCTCACTCTCCCAACTGTGGCTAGGAGCAGTTTGAGTGGGCTCTGGTGACAGAAGTGTGACACGGAGCTGGCAGGAAGGCTGTGCTGCTGCTGCGGGGTAATCCGCGTCCCGCTGTGCTGCGCCAGCCATTAGATGCTGACAAAGCCGGCAGTGATGGGTGGCAGGGGTCCTCGCCGCATCCCCAAGCTCCCCTTTCCTGCAGGAGGGTGCCCCGGGGAGCCGCTCTGCTCCTCACCAGAGTCACCCCCACCTCCTTCCCTCACAGTCTGTCTCTCGCAGCTCGGTGAAGGTTTCAGACATCCCTGTCCTGCTTTTATCAACCCCATGGCTCTACCGCTCCGAGTGCCTCCGAGTCACTCAGCCTGCTTGCCTTGCTCCTGCTCCCACCCTGCAGCACATCACGGAGGCTTTTCAGGCAACACGACTGACACAGCAGGGAGCCAAAGTCTGCGGGGAGGTAACCATGATGATTACTTCTTCATCTGCAAATGCACCAGATGCACCGAGAAATAAAAATGACTGCTGAAGCAACAGGAGAGGCGGAGGGCAAAAGACTTCCCGGGTTGCCTTGTTCAGTCCCGGCAGACACCACACCTAACGACAGGGACGGAGAGGACAGGGGAGCTGCAGGAGGGCTCGGGGACAAATAAGCCCGGAGGGGAGGAGGAAACAGAGCAGAAAGGAGAAACGGGGCATAAGGCTGCAAGTCTTGCACCATGGGAGCATGATTTGGGAGGGCTCCTTTAATGTGCATCTTTAATGCCTTCCCCTACAGCATTTGGGAAGGAGCAACATCCCCTCCAAAGACAACTCTCTGTCTTGGAAATCCACTCTTTTATGAAACAAGATTCCCTCACAGGGAGGAAGGCGCTTTCCTTCCTACAGCTGACCTCAAACACCATCACCTCTGCCATATCTGGATGACCTTCCAAGCCCTACTTGAAGGCTCATCTACATGTCTGGCTTTCAACTCCCCACTGCCCTGGCTACTCAAGCGCTACTGCATGGGCTGAAATGTCCAACCCTGCGAGGCTCTCGCTTCCTCCTGCCAACCTCATCCAGCGCTTGGTACCTGCAGCACCACGTGCAAGGGACCCCGGGAGCAGAGCCCAAGCACTGCACTCTATACAATGCTGCACGAACCGACCATGTGGGATCAAGCATCACTTCATGGCGAGAAAGCAAGCTTTACTCACGCTCTGATCCTTCAGGAGCTGACAGCAAGACGAAGAAATGCCAGTCAGCGGGATCGGCCAGCGCGTTTGGGATTACACACTGAGGTTTTGTTTTCAAACTTTGCTTGGTTGTGGCGGGGCCCTTTAAGGACCTAATCTCCGTGTGACTGTTCCCAGCACCAGCCGTGCCCCTGCGGATAATAAGGACTTAGGGAAGCACTGTCTAATGACGGCTGTGCTCTCAGGCAGGCTGCCTGCAGCTCCGCTGTGTCTGTGCTGCCCCTGGCCATCTCCTCCACCCCAGCTAGACCCTCCATGCTTTCCCAACTGCCCCTCTGTTCGAGATCTGTTTTCTCTCAATAAGCACCCAGAGCTGCTTACTCAAAGCAGAAGTAAGGAGACAAATAGAGTTAAAGCAGCACAGTTTGGCCTAATGGCTTAAATCCTCATCAGAACCTGGTGTGCAGAGGTGTGCTGGGCAGAGATGTGGGCATCGCTAACGCAACTCAGCAGATCCCAACACTCCTGTCTGTAGTTTTTTTGATATATGTGTAGGAGAGACCAGCTAAAAGCAAGTGCTGTGTTAATGCAGAGTATGTTCAGAGGCATGATAAAACTCAGTACACACCACTAATCAGTCATCTGACTGGGCAATGCCTTGTGATACCATACCCGCTCTGCAGGACTAGCTAAACTGCTCCTGGTTCCCATTCTCAGGATTGCTAATTAAAGCAAAATTTACCTCCACTTTTTAATAGTGCTCTGCACACCTACCTCAGTGAGGGGTGGGGGCCAGCAGCGTCCCCAGCATCCCCGCAGCAGGCGTGCTGGGCTGGGCGGTGGGTCTTCCTCTATACTGTGCAGCCAGATCAGTTTTAAACATTCACATTCCAGTACAGTAAGAGAAAACTTCTCCCCCTGAGCGCAGGCTGCCACCTTTCAAAGAAGGTCAGACACCAACCCCCTCCCCCTCCACCAATGACCTTATTAGCACTGATCATGGTTCTAATAATACCCTGCATTGTAAGTGGGCCATCTGCCGTAACATTTCACTACAAACTTGGGGAATTGCTTGGCTTGAGTACGCTCATGTCCCAGGAAGCCAATTGTTCCCCCTCAGGAATACGCACCTTCCCCACAGCTTTAAGCTAAATGTTGCAGAAAGGGACCTCCAGCTCCAGCTTTCCAGCTCAGAGCTCAAGCACGCAGAGAACAGCACAGAGCCATGCCCAGGTGCTGGCTTCAGACAGAGGAAGTAAAAAAACAGAGTTAGAGGTTAAAAATCCATCACTCCAGCATTGACAGCCTCCAACTCCTCTGATGGTGGGGACACCAAGTAACCACGTCACTGAAACCCAAAACCAAGGCCAAATACTAACCAGATGTTCAGAGAGTCAGAATTAAAGCACCAAGGCTGCCGAGAGCAGAGATCAGCATTACTTTTGTGCTATGTACTTTCTACAGCATGGACAGCAGAAAGATTTTATTATCCTAACACATTAGCCGAATATTTTCACTGCCATTACAGGAGAGGGAGCTTTCGTAACAGACAGGTAAACTTGCAGAAGAACTAACCGTGTTTGATAGCTATTCATTTAGAAGGAGCCAGGGTTTGAAATGCTTACTCAGTTAGGACACCTGTCTAAAACACCCAGAGTCTTGTTACTACAGTAGCTCAGCTCCACTCAGTCTTCAAAGGCATTTTCTTTGTACTGCTCCTGTGAGGTCAAAAAGTGCAATTAGGCACAGACATTACAACACTTTAAAGCAGCCTGCATCATCACAAGGCTTTAAAAGCTGGCTTTCCAAATCCTTGGCCTTTCCTCTAATCAAAAGGCCATCATCAGGCATGGCACAAGAGGCTACATGGGGCAAAGAAGGGGGTCAGTGCCTGGTTCTCTGCTGTTTTATGAACAGCAGTAAAACAACATTAATAAGTCATAAGTAAAACTGTGCCTGTATGGGGCAACATTCACCCAAGTGCCTCAAAGCATTTCTTTTAATACCAGCATAACAATATTTATAGGGGCATATTTTCAAAGAGCTCAGCTCCTCACTTGGAAATCTAACCACTTATTTAAATGCTCTGTGGGAGATGTCAGATGATGGGCTCTCCGGAAAGCCTGGCACATCTTGTTTATATTTGTTTTAAAGCTTCCAAACAGCTCAATTACATAAATGCATGTTACTGCACCCTCCTTCAGATGGGTGAGCCAAGTGGCAGAAAGCTATTGTCAGCAAAGGGATTACATCAAACTGAATGCTACGCTGCTGAAGAAATCCACCAACTCCACATGCTCGTTCAGAGTCATTCTCCTCGAAGGCATCTTCCACCACCTTTCCCTCAGCTGGCTTCGCTGGGCTAATGCAATCATGAGCAAGAGAAGTAGCTAGGTAGCTTCACTGACACAGCAGCAAGACAGGACACCACAGCCAAGTGTGGCTCCATATTTAAAAAGATCTTCTTTGCCCCTAACTCTCTCCAGGGACAGGGACTTCCAGGTTTTGGGCGTCTATTTGAAACCCAGTGTTAACTACTGCTATAGATCAGGGCTGGAGGATGTAAAGCTTGAACTTCCTTCCCCACATGGATCTGGCAGTTGCACAGCTTGTAGCATGGCAGCCGTTGAGGTGCCAGAGCTTAATGTACAAACGCACAACTCTCTGTGCTCCCTTGGCCAAGTTCTGACTCACAGCCACGCCAGAGTAAACGCAAGAGCTGCTGCAGCTTGCTAGCTGGGCTTCAGCACCCCGTCTCCCTCCTTCCAGTGCAGAGGAAACCCTTGGGGCTTGCAGAGCACTGCACTGCATTTGCACTGGGTCACAGGCACAGAGCTTGTGCTTGCAGATCCAAGCAGGCTTAGCAGGACTGCAAGCTCCAGGTGCGTGCGCTGAGCACGAGCAAAGAAACTCCCAAACTGGAAAGTCAAAGGTGGCAGAGGAGACGACCACAGGCAGTTCTCCCCCTTCGGAGAATGGCTGAGGACCGTTTCCCTCTCTCAAAACCTGATGTAACAGCTCACTTCAGCGCAAGGAGATCTTTGCTGCCCACAGGAATTCTACAGTGCTTAAAATCAGGCTTAAGTATTTTGCAGAACTGGAACCTCAATCTGGAGGGCTTTGCCCTTAAAAAAGGAAAGTAAGCCTCAGGAGCAGGAGGTGGCATGCCATGGCCCGTGCAACATTGCAATATGCCCATAAAAGGTTTCAAAATGTATCTGCTTAAGCACACGCCGCAGCTCAGAAGGGTTTAGAGTCACATCCCAAAAGAATTTCTCTCCTGCTTTTTTAGGCAAGTGTGAGCAGCAGTCAGCACTTTACCATCATCTTACCAACCAGAAAACCAAGGTTACTCTCGGCTGATATTAATAACGTAAATGCTGCTGGCTTTATCCTTTGGGGATGGTGGTTTGCTCGCGCCACAGGGAGAAGGCCGGGGCAATGTGAGCTACAGAGAGGAGCAGAGGCCCTGCACTGCCAGGGCTGGCTGGTGAGGAGAGCAGAGGCTGGCAGGAAAACGCCTCTGCTGAATTTGCTTGGCCTCCAAAGTGCGGTCTCTGGACAAATTTGTAGCCACTGCTTTGCTTTCCAACATGTTCAAGGGAAAATGCACACAAGTCTGAGGCCCAAGGAAAAGCTGTAATAAATTAATTCATTAGCTGCAGGAAGAAAGAAAAGAAGGACAGTGGTCCTGTGCCTGCCCCTTGCACCAAGAGTGCCTCCCAACATGCCAGCCTGCACCCGCACCTCTGCCAGCCTCTTAAACCTGACCCAGGGACACCACGCATGAGACTGGCACCCCCAAACACTGGTAACAGCAAAGGCATCTGCCCCTTTGCGGGCAAGCCCTCGGGAGACACGTGCGGTCAGGAAGTCTGGGGCACAGACAGTGCTCTCCATGTTCAGAAACAGAAGACCTTTACAGGACATTTCTACAAACACAAGGCCAGACCTGGTGTTACCCTGTGACCATGCACTGCCACAGACAGGAGATCCGTTCAGCCTCCCCCTGATGAGTCAAACCCCGGCCTCGCCGCAGCGGGGGCTGCCCACCCTCAGGCACTCCAGGAAGGCTGCCAAGACACCCTGCTTATGGGTACCCATGGGAGGGCAGAAGAGTCCCAATCACTTCACCTTGCAGCAAAAGATGGGCACCAGACCCACCAGGGTCCTTCCCCACCAATGCTTTGATACTCATCAGGCCAAAGCCACCCCAGGGGTGAGAAGACTGCCTTGGAGAGTCTCACTCCCAGGCCTGGCTTCAGCAATGCCACGCAACGGGCAGGGAAGGAGTCACGTTGCCTTGTGCCGTTACAGGAGTCAGATGTGGGACAATGCAAGAGATCCACCAGAGGTGGGAGAGGATGGCGGGAAGAGACATACTCCTCTCCACAGGAAAACATGTCAGCCAGGGAGAAAAGTGTTCAGAAGTGACTTTCACTGTTATTGGTATCAGTTGATGAATGCATTCATGTTGACCATGTCTGTACAACAGTCCTGCAACTTTAAATGGGGAAAGCAACACACGCGCTTAGATTTGCTGAGCACCTACTGCAAAGCAAAAACCCAAAGTCATCTAATATCCACGCTCCACATGACGAAGAGTCTGTGGTCTGTTAGATAGGCCAATCTGGTATATGATATGAACTTTCAGGAGGAAGTTGTCCAAGCTAAAAAAATGTGAACTCCAAGTATTTAATTACTGCTACTACTACAAGTATCACACTGATAGCTTTGGAACGCATTTTCCTTTCAGACAACTCCCTGCAAGCCTCCTCACAGGCTCTTAACATCCACCTCTGTACTGATGGCAGCAACCTCTGTACTGAGTGATTGCCAGTTAACAGTGTGGCCCCTCCAGCTCACATCTCCAGAAGCCCCCAAGAAGCCTTCTACGCTGGGATGGGTCTCACTTCTCACAGTTTCCATCAGAGCTACACAGTACTCCCAGGACTTCCTCTGCTCTTCCAGCAATGAGCTGAGAAGTGAGCATCCCTCCAGGCTAGCACCAGCACCAGACCACACACCAGGAAACCTATGGACATCTCACCTTTCTTGCCATGTTACTCCTGGACAACACCAGGTTTTAAAAAGCACACATCCTTGGAAATGCAAAGGCCAAGATAAAGTGTTCCCTGCTGAGGCTGCTCAGCTGCAGAAAGACCCAGCAGAGATAAGGACAGGGCCAACCTCTTCTCCCTCCATAGCACGTCTCAAATATCACCCACTTGCTTTAAAGCACAGACAAGGAATTCTGCCTTACATCTTTGCAAATGGCTGGCAACGAATAAGACCTTCCTGGCCCTTGCTGTCTGTTGCTGTCCCTGCAGCAGAGTCACCAGGTAACACCAGCCTGTTTCCAGTTACACGCGTTCATCGCCCAGCACCTCCGCACAGAGCCAGGACCAAGGGGATTTCAGCTCAGACGCTGGACTTCACGTTCAGCATCTAAGGCACTCTGTCCTCCTGCTAACCCTCCCGTAGAGGCAGTAACCTGCAATGGAGAAGCAAAGGGACAGCTATGGGCAGCAACCTTTTAAACCATGATAGCAAGATTCACCAGTGCTCATCTGTCATGGTTCAACTGTCAAAAAGTCACAGATAAATGACGTGAGACTGCTGGGACATTAGAGAAACCTATGGATAATGCTACATAAATCAAACGTGTTCTGCACAGACCTCTGTCCTACAGAAAGATCAGTTAGGCACATTAAAGCAACAAGGTATATCTTTCCCTGGAAAGCTGAACGTGCCTAGGGAGGTCACACACTATCCAAGTAACCAGCTTGACCCCAACAGAGAGCATCTGCAGTCCAGACACCAGGGCAGGCTTGGGAGATGCTCAGTCACAGGCATCACCAGGTGAGCTTCTCCTTCAGTAGTCTCTATCCCACAGCTGTGCCGAAAACCTTCTGGGGACATTGCAGAGAGTACACACAGCATGCGCGCCAACTAAATTAAGCTGTGAAAACATGGAGCTTGTTGTAACCCGTACACCAGAAGAGATCAGACCTAAATATTGTTTTTTTTCATTAAGCTCTCTTATTGTCCTTGAAGTACCACCCTACTTTAAGAGAAATACAATAGCAGCAGTTCTTATAAATAAGTCTAAATACATTTTGCCCCACTTTTAAATGTTTGCTTCAGTAGTTATAAAAAGCACTTATGACGTCTGGATGCTTGTGTGTCTTACGGCACAAGACAGAAAGCTGCTGCAAATCTACTTCTCATCACCAAATGCTGTCGCTATGCAGGTAAGTGCCTAAATGACCGATGGAAAGAAAAGGTTTCTCACAAAGGTGACTTGGCTCAACATTGTTCATCTGGTTTATTTGCATCTCCATTACACTGAGCTGAGACATGCAGTCAGAGTGTCTCCAAAAATATCTCTATGGCTTTGTTTGCTTTCTTCTTCCTCTGTAAGAGCGTAACCATATGCTAAGTTTAGTGGGTGTTTTTAGTTGTTTCCTAGTTTGGAGTTTATTTAAATTTAAAAAAAAAAAATCTATTTGATTGCAAACCAGTAGCAGTCAGAAATAATTCTAGTGAAGTCAGCATAAAACAGGTACAAATTAGCATGAAAACTATAAGGAAGAGCCTCAGGTACACCAATTTCAAGATCATATGGTACATTTATGGCCCAAGCACAGCTAACTTTTTACTTTTTAGATTGCCGTGGGACTTTGAATACTATTACCAGATAATAACACTTCTTCTAGAAAACAGACAATTTAGACAAAACTGTACTTTCAACTCCTGATTTTATGCCTGTTCACAGACAACTCGCCTTTTTTTATATAGAAGAGAACCACTTTGAAACACGCAACGGTTTAACGATGTTTTTTAAATTAGACCTCCCAAAGTCAAAATTCATACCCCTGAAATTTTCACTACACTCTTTTCTGTCTTTCAAAGTGCTCTTCACAACTTTGATTTGCATATGGGAACATCTACATTCATAAAGCAAATTTAAAACAACAACACACCCCACAAAGCTGGGCTTGTAATATTTTTTTTAAACCATGAGTCCATAGTGCAGATACCCAAACCGTGAGCAGTATAAATCAAAGCCTCTGTGAACACCTGGTGTGCATTACCTGCATATTTTTATATAATATGTCACTATCTCCTAATACCCGTCTCTCATCTTACTGCTCAATTAGCATTTCTAGTGACCAAAGAAGGTGCTTTTCTTTCCTTCCTGACGTCTTTAGAAACTGAAGCACACAACTAACGACTTGCTGGCCAAGGAATTAAGAATCAGACCAGCTCATACCACGCCCACCTGATCCAGCCTGAATAGAAAGGTTAATGACTTGAGCGCTTGCAGACAGCCACCGCAGTGCCATGACAAGCCTGTGTAGGAACTGCCACGAGCCAGCAAACCGAGTCCTGACCCTCGCAAAAAGCACCAGCTATGCACGGGAAGCTGCCCACCAAGCCCGGGGAGAGAAACCGATGAATGAACCCAAAGGCCATCTGGGTTTACAGCAATGACAATACACTCCTCTCCTCTGCTGAAAACGTCTCAGAGGTGCCATGGGACCTGCCTAGGAGGTACCACAGAGCATCGGCCACTGCCCAGCAGCCCTCATGATCACTTCTGGAAGGGGGGTGGCCCAGCGGTGGCTGGCTTTCGTGCCTCTGGACTGCCCTCCACCAAGCAGCACAGCTTGCCCTTCCATTCACACAAATTAATACAAGCAACACTGTTCTTCCCAAATAATGATGGGAGAAGCGTGAGTAGAGAGAGAGAACTCTCTTGGCATCTGATTCAAATCTGTGAACAGCTTCTCACAAGGAACTATTTTTAAGTTTCATATAAATCTGCTTGAGAAAGGTTCCTTCTGCTGCCTACAAACGTGCAAACTCCCCCTTGGAACAACGACAGCTCAGGACAGCAAGATCCAGCCCTGCACTTGCAACCTAATCAAGACTCAGTACTTCATGACCAAAGCATGCACACATGCTTTGCACAACCACACACCGCTCCTGCAGAGCATGCCCTGGTGAACCCTACCCGAGCATCAGTGAAGCCCCTCCATTACCCTCAGGAATCCTGTGTGTTCTTCACAAGCTTATGGTAGCACACATTCACCCGTGAAACAACCCGCATTGAGGCACCCTGACTGCTTCTGGAGGCATTACTGCTCTTAGCACTGCAACAGAGGCAAAACCACTATACGAAATTGAGGGGAAAAAAAAAAAAAAAAAGAAAAAAGTGAGATGCAGTAAGTGCACAGATGCTGTGCATGACCTGACCAGTGAGGTGAAACCACTATACGCTGGGTTATCAGAAGTTTCTGTATGAAGGCATTGTTCGGGCTTAAGAGGTCTGTGAGAAAAAAAAACAAGGAACAGCACTACACAATGGATGCAGATAAGCAACCTCTGAACAAAGCCCTGGGCGACTGCAAGAAAACGGGAAAACTTATTAGCTGCAAGCATCCTATATCCTGTCTCCAATAAAGCAACACAGATGTTCTGCTAATGCAGGGCATGAGAAGATGAAAAGAGCACTAAGCAGCTATCAAGCCCTCCACAGGAGAGAGGGTCAGTGTTCAACAGCTGTCGGAGGGAAACAGCAGCTGAGCGCACAAAGATGTCCACAGGATGAGCAAGAAAAGCCTCTTTTTAACAGGTCTAAGAATGTAACATCTCTTTAGTCACCAGTAAGGGAGGCCACCGTTATGACCACAAGCCCCTCGATGCCGTTGCAAACGGCTTTGCAAGCCCAGCTCCAGCCCAAGAACAGAAAGACCATTGTTCGAGAGTTTAGTCACCAGGGCGGTTATCTCCACTGGGAAACGCATGGTGTACACACACACACACAGAGGCTGCGGCGTTGCGGACTGCACCTCTCCATGGCACAGCAGAACCAGGGCTCTGCCCAGCGAGAGCCACGGGGCTGGAGGAAGGAAGGGCTTCAAGACCCACTTCTTGTTTGAGAAGTGGCGTGCAGAAACAGCCCCACCATCAACCCTTGGCCACGTGCTCTGCAGAGTCTGACCTCTCCTCCTGGTGTACTTCCCAAAGGCAGAGCTGTCAGCCCTCCACGAGGCTTTCCTAAGCCTGAAAATGTGGAAAATCTGTTCCCCGGAAAATTCAGGCCACTTAACTAGCACATACTGGGCATCTGCTACTGTGTCAAGAGGAAACTGCAACGAGAACATCAGTTAACAGCCAGTTACACAGGAAACACGCTGAGCTGTGGAAGATCTACTCCTTTGGCATTTTTTCCTTTCTCACCATGGTGTTCCCCATCCCATCCCCCACCGCTGAAGGAGGAGAAGTGTTCGTTTGTGCCAGCGGGTGGGATTTGAACCCCAGCTGCCCAAACACTTGGTCCTGCACATCTCACAGCCCCAGCTGTGCAAAGAAGGGCCGGCACAGAGAGCCTGGGTGTGCTGCAGACACTGCACCCCAACCAGTCACCCACCGGGTGACACTGGACTACAGCGCAGCTCAGCGCCGAGCCAAGCTGGGTGGCTGCACAGGGGACACCTCCACAGGACGCTGCAAACATTAGGCAAGTTCTGCAAGGCGCATGGTGCTACCCTTCATGGCACGACAGCACTCCTTTCAGTTCACAAATAAATGCTATAAAATGTAAACATATTAATCTCTTAATTCAAAGTATCTGCACTGCCACTGGCTACAATTCTGAAGTTTCAAGGGCATAAAGAACGTGACTTTTTTTCCCTCCGATAAAAATATTTTTGTCTCTTGCTGTCAGCAAACCAGCAGTGTAAATGAACATTTGAAAGTCGCTGTATAACTAAGAGTCATTGCATATAATCAGATTAAAAAGAGCAAAACTGAATGCAAATAGGAAGCTTGAACTTCTTGGTAAAAGGGAACAGAAGTGAAAATATGAAGCAGCCACAAATAGTAATAAAATGGGTAAACCCATGTTAGACTGGATCCAGCCCTGGTCTGAACCTGTGCATACATAATTCCACCAGTTCTGTTACTCATTATGTTCACAAAAATAAACCCAAATCTTTTCAAGCAACAGTTGAAGTTCAAGGGAAAACTTTTAAGCTTGTAAAATTTACCAGATTCCTTCTAGAAACTCAAACAGGTTAATTACTCGGATCAAAACATTAAACACAATGTCAAGAGTTCTCAAAAGCAATCAGTTATCCATATTGACTCAGGGTTTTTACCATCCTATTTCAAACACCTTCGAGGAGCCACAGTTTTGGGAAAGAGAAAAAAAAAGTGGATGTTCCTTTCCTGAGCACTCCAGTGAAGCGACCCCGAACAGAGATGCCCATCTCCCCTTCTGTGAGACCCCTGTCCCCTGCCCTGACTCAGACCCCAGGTATTTGGTAAATTTTGAAAGTCACCCCTGGAGATCCAACAGTGACAAGCAACTACAACCCATCTACTGCCTGCAATATTGACTCTGCAAAGATAAGCACTAGCAAAAAGGCTCAGCTGCAAGTCAGACAGGCCTAGCAGAGCCATTGTGCTTGCATATCCCTTGCAGAAAGCATTTTCCCAACGCCCATTTTTCTGGGAGTGCTGCTCTCCAAATATTTTGGCTGTTCCTCATCTACAGGACGGCGTTAGAGTGCATCTGCAACTCTGTCTCCAGGAAATACACATAAAGCTGATGCATTACCTTAAAATGCTGCTTTCATTTCTACTCATTAAAAGCACATTTCAGATCCCTGTGCCGAATGCGCAGCCGATGTGCTCTGGACACAAATTAAGGTACTGGGTTTCAGTTCTCTACTTGTCTCATTTCAGTTTCATTTGCTGCCCACAACGTGCATTCTCCATTTCGAGGACAGCTATATCAGACCTGAGCTACCATCGGAAAACGCTCTGGATAAAATCCTCTCTCTCCCTGTGACGCCTGTCACTCCAGGCAATTACACTTGATGTCAGACCCAACCTAGATTTCAAGAGCTACATCCCGCACCAGCAGCATCCTCCCTGCAGAAACAGAGCAATAAACAGTTTTTCTGCACATCCCACACCCCAGCACGCCGAGCCATTCGGAAGAGAAGGAAAAGCAAGCGAGCTTAGGTAACGCACGCGTTAGTCCTCACCTTTAGGGAGTCAAAGCAGGCAATAACTCGACCATTTTCCACATGGCAACTCCGTGACGGATGGGCGAACTTGCACTCTGCATCAGACCGAGAACAAGTACCTCTCTGAAACTCTCGACACACTTCTAATGTCAGCCATTTTGTATCACGAACCAGGGAAACGTTTACAGCCATATTAAAAAACAAAAATTAAAATGCAAGCAATCGCACCCTTCTTCAGGGCAGTATTTACTGCTGATCTTTTTTTTTCTTCTTTTTTTTAAAAAAAGGGTAAAAAAGTGAATTCAAGTTAAACGTGAAGAAATAACTAACTTGTTGCTTTGGTAGAACTCCTATTCATCAGCACTTAGGTTTTCATTTAAGTCAAATCGTGTTTGTTTAAACAAGAATTAAACATAAAGCCAATCATAAAATAGAAATCTTATCAGAACAACTGAAAATCAAATTAGAGGCCAGCTCCTAAAAGTGCAATTGTAGAAGTTAAAATATAAGTGTTATATTTTGTGCCACTGCCGAAGTTACTTGCAAATAACTGGCAGACTTTCAAAAGAATTCTGTGCTCTCCAGTTAATGGTTTCAATTATTCTTGCAAAAAGCATATGCTGCTGGCAGCACTTCAGTTTGTGGAATGGTCTCGGTCCTTGGGGAGAAAACTTCGGGGTTTTTTTTTCCTTCTATTTCTTGCTTCTAAAAATTACGGTTCGCGAGCATCAAAACGAGCAAAAGGACGTCTGAATTTTTTTTTCCTCTTTCTTTCCTTTTAAATATTTGCTACATACTCGGGGAAGGAAAAAAAAATAAAATGGCTGAGCAAACTGCGTGTAAATGGGGAGCAAAAAAAAAAAAAAAAAAAAAAAAAGGGCAAGGCTGGAGGAGTTGCCGTCAGGGCACGAACCGCAAGCAACGCCGAATTAAAAAGAGAGGGGGGCGAGGGGCAGAGAGAGGCAGCCCTAGACAGAAATCCAAGCAGCGGTGGCTTCAGGAAAGGCACTTTTCAGCAACCTGCAGGAAAAAGAGAAATAGAATCAGCC
>NW_009188180.1:0-25716 GCF_000690835.1 Fulmarus glacialis
CGGGGGACTGCTGCCCCGGGCAAGGCTCGCGGCCGGGCTGCGGCGCCAGTGGGCACCTACGCCTGCAGCTGACCCGGGCTCATCTCTCCAGGCACTGCTCCAAGCATAGCCTGGCCAAAAATAGGATCCTGGGAATCCCTGCACGAAATCCAGCTTCAGAAAATGCAATTATTGACAATGCCCCGGTGGGACAGAGGTTCTCTTTGAAGTCCACGTCCACAGGCACCAACGGTGTAAGTCACTCTGGACAGAAAAGTTACCTGAACAGCTCCTTCATGTGGCTACACATCTGTTAAGTTGCAGGATTGCCACTCTACAGCAATTTTTTTTTTAAATACAAATGAAAATGCAGGTGGGAGGAACAAGCAAACCACCAGACTTGCACGGTGCGCTGCAGGCGGTTATCTGCAGGTCTCTCAGTGAACAGCAGTCAGGCCGGGAGAGGGATAAGGAATGCTACAAAAAGTGGTTTCACATGTTCTTTATTTAAGTGAAACAAGCAAGTGAAAGTAGACGTTTCACATTCCTTTCTGCTAAGCTAGTTTGTGCTTCTTAGGCAGGTTAATACAGACGGTTACATTGCATACTGCAGCTTTATACCCTCGAAAACCTAACACTGATGCCAAACAAGCCGGCATGGCAGGCAGGGGGTTACAGCATTCACAGTAACTACCGGCGGAGACAGCCAAGTCAAACAGTTCCTAAGGATGTTGCATTTTACATTTTACAGCTGGATCACTGCAGAATAAAATAATTACACCATCATAGACCCATCACAAACGTTAGCATGGGCAACAGATATGAAAGAGTAAAAAAAGATTGACGACATCCTCAGCGGGCTGAAATCTAATCGCAGCAGTGTGCTGTGGGTGTTACTTATGTCTGTGGAGACACACACTTAAATCACCTCCCAGAGTTTCTGATTGTCTTTTACTCCTGATAAGACTTCACAAGGAGCCACATGAGCAGTACAGTAATCAGGACAATCATGAAGTTGAGGAAAAGTTCCTGTGTGGATCGCTCCATTTTTCGGGAGTAAGCAGGGGAGAGCAGAGGTCAACAGGGAGAGCAAGGGGAAAACTTCAGGGACTTGCCTGGGAGCGTCCTTGAGCTCAACCTTCAGATCACAGGCTCTTTTAAGGAAAAAGAAAAATATGTGAAGAACAGATGCATGAAGGTGGCAGGTTTAATAGAGCTATTTATATAGGTGTAAATAAATGTTGTTTCAGTGGCTAGAAGTTAGTAAGCACTGGGGATGCTAAAAAGTAAAAGCTATCTTTGGCAGCTTATCACCTTCTTTGATTTCCAGCGTTTGACAAGGAGCGTTCTCAGTGTCACCCCAAAATACACCGTGCGGGCGTGAGCGGTCCTTGGAAATTAGTACTGCTTTGTACAAGCATTTTAAAATAAATAATGCCCAAGCCCCCTTTATTGCTTTCAAGAGATATACATTGTAAATATACTATTGGTTAGACTTCTTTAAATTCTTATATTTGTTCACATAGTTTCATTTTTTAAAGAAACTAGGTCCAAACTATTCTCTTATAAAGAAAGACTAATAAAACTGAATTATTTATGTTACCACTAAAAGTACAAGGAGAACCTTAGGTTAGACATTTTCATTTCTGAAGAACTTCACAAATCTTGTGAGTTAATCCTATGGATGAAATAACATTTTCTCAAGCACCTTCTGACTTTCCTGCACTTTCAAGCTGCATAGATCTCTTACTTCAGAAATCCCACTCAAGTTGTATTTGAAAACTTTTCTGTTGATTGTTGTTTTTATTTACTCTATCACAGCAAGTTTTGAATTTTATATGTTCTTGGAGTTCATGCAGAAAAATGAGAATAATTTATCATTAATGTCATACACTAATCCCATCTGTATGCCATATAAATAAAATTTAAAACCTTTAAACAATTGAGACATAAGCTCTAGACAAAGAATTTCAGCCACACAACCAAAATCTTAGCAGGGAAGCCAGATTAGGCTGTAACATCTATGGTGCAAACAACAGAAGCCCTGGGACCACACCTGAATGAAGACAGAGAGTTTAAATAGAAACTGCTTTAGTTTGCAGATTAAATATTAAAAGCCCAGTGCATGCAGTTAACAAATTCCTACATTCCCAGGTTGTTTTGCCAGCCTCCTATGTCCTTGGACAAGAGAAAATCTGACCTAATAAGTAAGCCAAGTTTTTTACCTTGAGGAAGTAAATGGAGCCCAGTGGTTCTGCCTCTGGACTTTGGGTCACTGCAGATATTATTTCCCTCTCAGCTTCTGCCTATCTCCCACTCGGTCTGGATGGGAACTCGTCCCTGTGTGGGAACTAAAGTAGGCTGAGGGAGGAGAGCAACAAGTGCATTGGCAACCCAGGTGCTGACATCACCCCAAAAATATTTTAAAAGGGCTAAGCTGGGCTGCAGGATTTGGTTATGGCTGTTTATGCAGTGGGCTCTGTGGGCTGATTTGCTTCTTTTAGTTCTTCTGAGGTGCTGTGCTAAGAGCAGAGCTGTGTGTAGCCCTTGGGACTCAATGGGATTTTACAAGAATTTCTTTTGGCCCGTTGGTGTCTTCATGCACAATGTGGGGAAAAGAAAAGGAAAGAAAAAGCCGCTTGCAGAAGTCTGTGTGCAGATTTCAGGATGTCTCAAGATCATTTCCAGTGTACGGAGCCCTGTCTGCACAGTTACCTTCTTAAGTACAGTACAGCTGTTTTTGTCCTATATAGCTATAGTCCCCACAGCTTCTCAAGTTCACATGCATGTAAAAGAAAATGAATAGGAACAAAATATTCTTTGCATTTAAATACATATTACTGAAATCCAGGATCTTTTGCTGAATAGAAAAGTTTGGGACTAAGAGGTCTAAGCAGCACAATCCGTTGCTTTAAAGAGCCACTGACTCACCTGCATATGCTCTTCCCCATCGATTTTCAACGCTGATGTTAATGCTCCCTCTGCCTGAGCATACAGAGAATTATTTCTGCCACCCTGCAGCATTTCTTCCCAGAAAGCACACTGCTCGGTGGTGTAGGCAGCTGTAATCCCCACATCACCTTATCTTTGCCCAAGGCACTGCTAGAACTTGCTATATACGTGAACAAAAAGAAATGGCTATTTGTTTCCTTTAAATCGATAGAGCTGAAAGAGAGTCTCAGCAGAGCAGGCTGGACTGAACCAGGAGCAGACTCTGCCAGCCTTGCGCTGCCATGGGTTGCCCCCGCTCAGAGCCTTTGCTTCAGATGAATGATATGAGTATTCCCACTGAAGTCAGAGGGGTCACTTCTGCAACACGGTGCTGCCAGATGAGCATGAGGATCCTGATCAGGTTTAAGTGTGTAAAGCGATCTGCAATGCTGGCCTTACTCTCACTGCCAGATATTGCATGATATAAGGTACGCAGATTGTTTACTGGTTCTGATGCCTTTTGTATACTTATATTCAGGCATGCTGGGAGGTAGCGTAGCTCAGAGTATCCAAGCCTGCTGTGATGGTCCCCCTCCATCAGCTCCCAGGTTTCACCCTTTGCACCAGTGCCGGCACTCACGTCACGGTGTGATGCCCGTCACGGCCCCCGGTGAGGGAGGCCGGCTGACTGGAAACCAACCCGAAGAAAAACACAACAAAATAAATAGCTGTGGGTAACCGGGGGCGTGGAGGGGAGGGTTGCTTGGGTTTTGCTGGATGATCTCCCTAAATAGCCTCCCCACGCAGTCACTGGAGGTAGGAGGGGGATCAGAACTGTAAAAATCTTTCCTTTCATTGGCTTGGCTGCCTTGTCACTGCTCTCCTAGACACCTACGCAGCACATTCACAAAAGCCAACATGCTGCATGTGAGTCCTCTGCTAAAATATATGGATGAAAGAGCAAAGGTTTAACCCATGCCTCATTCAGGAGTTAGATGCCAAAGTAGGTTTGCAGGGTCCTATTACGATGCATGTTCTCCTGGGCTGAGCCACCAGAGCCCGTCCTCTCAAGGAAAACTTGGGCAAAAATTACTTACAGGGGATTTGGGAAATCCAGATTCAAAACGCTCCTCCTCCGCCCAGGGGAAGCAGGGTGTATGTCTGCCATGAAACTGCCCTAGACTATTCCCTTCCCCGGCATGTTCTGAAGCAGAAATGTCTGGATTTCTCATGCAATGGCTAAACCACTTCAACTTGAATCACATGAATATCCACCAGGAAAAAGGTGAAACATTTGAGTGCCATTGACCCTAATTACTTAATGTTACACAACAGTGCCCAAATGTTCCCCTTGGGCTGTGGATCTTGGAGATCTTGGCATTTATTTTACTCTCTGCCAACAGAAAACTCAAAACATGTCTGTCTTTAACTGGAACCCCTCAGCTCCGGTCCCCAGGCGTGTATCTGCACTTCCACACTGACAGGGAGCCCCTTCCTGCTCTGTCCCAGCTCACCTCCTTCATCTTGGACTTCACCCATGACAGCTAGAAAACTTCCTTTTTTCAAAATAGGGAAACAGCGCACACATTAATGTCATTAATCAG
Source organism: Fulmarus glacialis (assembly GCF_000690835.1). Lineage (NCBI taxonomy): Eukaryota > Metazoa > Chordata > Aves > Procellariiformes > Procellariidae > Fulmarus > Fulmarus glacialis. The sequence continues at coordinate 4,515 of NW_009188180.1, forward strand.
CACACACAATAAATGCCCGAACTCCTGCATACCCTTCCTTTCTCTCTACAGGCACAGATGTTTCCCTCATTTTTGTGCTGAGGATCTTACAGGAGACCGTGGAAGAGCATATAGATCACAAGAATTCATTAGCAGACCAGAACAAAGGTTCGCCTAACCCAACATACTGGCTAGTAGGGGAATCCAGGGAAAGAATATAGAAACAGAGCAAATGTAACATGATCTCTGCCTGGCTATCCTCAAATTTCGGGGATTCAGCCTACTGGGATTGCTAGGTTGGGACTACAAACAGGGTTGTGTTTATGGCTCCCTCTTGCTCGTACTGTCAGGGTTTCCCTTCAACAGAAGGGTCTGTTCCTGCAGCTGTGATAGCTCATTCCATGAATAGTTCTAGACCAGGCAACTTGATCATAGTTCAGCTTCTCTACACAACATCCTTTCAGCATTACAAAAATGAAACAGCAAATTCAAATATTCCGTACAGCAGAGAAAGTAACTTTCCTCAACCTATCAGCAATCTGAAGGCAGCTCATTTGCTAGAACTGAGACCAACTAGCTAAGAAACATTTTTGATTGACAGAGCTAGTCCCTAGTAACTTTAGAAGAGGCAAACTATGTTATATTTACTTTTGATGTGATCTGACAGAATATATATATGTACACACAAAGACTTGTGAAAAAAAAAAAAGGACTTAGCACTGAACAGGGGGTACCAATAAACACGCCTGAGCTGTGGAACATGCCTGGACATTAACTGTAAATCCAACCAGTGCCTGGACATCTGACTTCAATATGCTGTAAATTAGAGGCTGAAACTTCTGACCTGCCCCAACAAACCATACTCCTGCTGTTGATGAACAAAGAGCCCAAAGACCTTAAAGGCCGTATCTTTAAAAGGATGCTTTACTCAACCAAGTGATTTAATACTGATTAGGAAAGTAGAAAGAAGAGAGGAGGAGGAGAATTAACTAAATGGTTTTACTTTAAATGCTAACACAGAGGCTTAGATACCATGCTGAATATTTTTTTGTTGGCACTTTTATTTTTTCTTCTTTTTTCTAACAGATCTGGATGTTCTCAGCTTTCACGTGGCCCATGCCAAAGCTCCCTCTTCATGCCTTGCGTGCTCAAACTTAAGGCTCTAGTCTATATTTAAAGTTGCTGTGCCTATCTCAAGTTCTTCCCAGCCTACTAATCAAGTAGCACATAATCTTTCAAAGGCTTTCTTACATAGTTAGAGCAGACTGTGTTCATTTTTGCACACAACATTACCTTTCTCACTAAGTGCAGTGTGTATATTTTTAAATCTGTTAATAATTGGTTCATTTTTAAATTGGCACCCACTCTCTAGTGTAATCACAAGTATCTTCTAAGAAGACCCACCTGAAGCACTGATGTCTTATCTGTACAAACCCAAGTTTGCAGCAACATACTGTATTTGTAATCACAGTATGTATTTCACATATAACTATCATGTCTCACTATGGGAAATGAAGACAACCATCACTTAAAATTGCTCAGCAGGTCTTAAATCTGGTCTGAACAGACACTACCACTCTGCAAAAAGCTACTGGGCAGAAGATGTACGAAGGAGCCTGAACATTGCCACATCTTGATTTTAGGCTCCCAGAAGAATTCACAACAGCCGCAGCAGGACCCTACCTGCCAGGAAGGTGTGAGACCCACGGCTCTCAGCGTGATGGCTGCGTGACTACAACACAGAGCCTCCCGCAGAACCAGTCAGCACAGGTGCCCTTAAAAGAGTTAGTGAAGGAAAAACAGGCACTTAATACACACAAGTCATCTGCCTGTTGTAGATGTCTGCTGTAGGGTCAGCCCTCCTAAATTCCACAGATCGTACTGACTACCTTCAAAGGGAGTTTTGGGGGGATAGGGAGGCTGGACTTGGTCAGATAGCTGACGTCTATATTTTTAGCAGATTAACCTATTCCTGAAATTCCCAAGAACGGGATCCACACCAGCCATGGGGTGAGTAGGCAGTTGCTTGAGTTAGCTGATAGAGGATACTGCGGGTCAAAGCAAGTCTTAAACGCTGTCATTGTCTGAGAGGCAGGTACCTTTCCTGGGCTGCAGAGAGACACCTCAGTCTACTTATACACAGGTGGGTTTAGCCTTGTCTCTGAGTTAAGCCTTTTGTTTTGAAAGCTAAATGGGTTGGCACTGTCGAGTTCCTTCCTCAATGCAAGGAATAGGACTTTCATCCTCCAAAGCCAACAGTGCACAGTGTCCCTGACTAGAGATGCCATGTATTATTTCTGCGTAAATCTGCCTATCCAACAGATAGGGTCTGACAGACTGTCCATATGACATTTACGTTAGCATCAGTGTGTTTTTTTGGGCTTGCTGAAGTGTAAAACAGGTCCCAAAATGGGCAGGGACAGCCGATCAGCAGATCAGCAGATCAGCAGAAGCAAAGGAGAAATCATTAGATATTCAGAGCACCCAGTCACAAAAGCAGTTACCAACTGCATTTGCATGCATCTAACCCTCGCCAGCAAACTAGATGCTTTGAACAAATCCTCAGACGCCACAGGAATCGTTTCTTCAAACCACAGCAAACTATGCCTCCATTTCCCCAGCAAGACCACTGGGATAGACACACATGGGAGATGAAGATCTGGATTCAGGTCTATTCTCTCTCGGGGCAAAGGACTGCACAGCAACAGAGGCACAAGGTAGAGAGCTATCTGCCTGCCACTGCAGGTCTTTCAGCTCTTAGGGAGCTTCAGTGATGAAAAATGTAAGCACCTGTGGATAGTGTCTCCAGGACAGATGTCAGCACAATGAGGATCTTGAGGACTTATATTCTGGGTGTGGAGAGTAAAAGTATAACATCTTGCCCCGTACTGTTGATGTTTGCTGCTTACCAATCTCATCCTTCTAGTAATCACTGAAAATATTGGTGAATGAGACTTCCAAATTTTAATGATCACAGCACTCTTTCTTACAATCCTTGTTCATGTTTCGCTTTGCTTCACGCTGACTTGTTAGCAAGACCAATCCTCAAAGGGAACACAATAAGGAATGGGTGGCAGGCAGGGAATCATCAGTATTTTTCAGGGTCTGATGGGTGGGATTAATCTCGTACAACTTCAAGCACCACACTACAGTCAGTGGGGAGAAAGAGTCCTCCAAGTGAAAATTTATTTGACATAAAATAGACATTTACAGTTCTCTGGAATGTATTTAGCTTTTTTATTTCCACAGTTACGAAAGATGAGTATGACCAGAAAAGTCATGTTTCAGGGAAGATTACGATAGCCAAAGTATGGGCCACAAGTCAGATGAACATTTGTAATTGTTGCCAGATCATAGACTCTTGTTCTCTGTCAGAGTTCATTTGTTGTTAGACTTGTTGTTATCATATTTTTATTAGGCTTATTTTATTGTTTTCATTTTTAGTTTTATTAATTTTAGACTTCTTTTCACAACAAGCCTAGAATCAGAAAATACTCCTCTCATTTCTATGCAACATTTTCAACTGGACAAGAGCTGCAGTACTATGAGCCAAACTACAAACCCACGTGGTAATGCAGTTAGACCAATTAAGCATTTCTGAACCAGAAAAGATCGTGTGCAACCCTGAACACAATGGGGAAAGAAGACAACTTAAAATTATTTCTAAGGCGCTGCAAATGAGAGGTAAGACAAGAAGGATAAAGAGAGGGAGACCTCAATTTTAGTCTTTTATAGCTGGCTGCCTCCAAACTACTTTAAATGTCAGGTCAAGAGTGAAGAAAACATCAATTCACCTGCAACAGTGACCCAGTCACCCCGGGGACAATCAGGACAGTGAATAGCTTTTAGGAGATTAAATATCAGAGGTGAAAATGCAGAAATGCTGTAGAAATTTAGCAAAAATAGATGTATTTTACATCTCTGCTTTTATGTGCTCCCACTTGTTCTGAATGCAGCTGAATTCTGGGACACAGCCTTCATCTTTCACTGGACTTTAAAGAAAAGCATTAAAAGGCAACTTCTCCTGGTGATGCTAAATAGCAGACCTTACAGTTAATGAGTTTCTCCTGGAAGATAACTAAAAGCTAGTAGAGGATTCAGGACTACATGCTGGGATATGCTCTCACCACGCTCCGTTGTCCAGCCAGTATTGGCAGAGGCTATGGAGAGGCTTTTGAGCTTAACCATCGGTAAAGATAATTTCAGCAATCGGAGTCAAGATCACAGAGGTGCAGACTACTGTGGCCACACTCTTCCACACTGTTAGAGCTTGAAATGCACTGCTGGCCGGAGTTGCAGTTTGGGCAGGCAAGTGCATGATAAATCCTTGCGACTATGGGCCCCTGCGCCAGCAACATCTTCAGGGGCAGAGCAGTCATGACCTTTGCAACATCAGTAAAAGTTCCTTATTGTGATGGATGCCATTTCTGGGTTGTATGCTTGAACCATCAGACTTCTGCCCACACATACAAGGTGCTAAGGTAACAGAGAAAAAATCTAGTCAGCATTTGTTCAAAGTAAAAACAGTCTGCAAACTAGTAGAGAAATACATGAGAGGGATTGATGGTAGGAGCTGTAGTGGAAGAAGAACACATTCAAATCAGAAACACAATCAATCTTCTTTTTTTAACTTATTTCCGAGTGATGGAGGAAATTTCTACAGGTGACGGAAGAAAGACTTTGGTGCAGCAGGGTCAGAGGCACAGGCAGAGAAGTGCAGTTCTGTACTCAGGCCTTGATGTTCAGTGCTCTTGCATCAAGACTGACTGATGCCCTTGTAGCTATCAACGTGTCGAAAGTCTCCAGCAAAGGGTCCAGCCATCCCGGAACAAGAATGGACACAAAGCAACAAGGGTGGCCGTGAACTTACAGCCTGTTGGTTGCAGCCTGGTAACTGGTTGTATAAGACAGGGTGCTTATTTCTGGAAAAAAAAAAAAAAAAGGGGCGAGTTACTGTAAAGTTATTTCTGAGTAGGAGTTTGGCCATGAGCTGCCACTGATGTCAGGCAGGTTCTCCCCTTACTCTACCGCAGAGTGAGGTGTCTGTGTGCCCACAGCCTGGCTGAGTTCTCTTACATGAAAAGAAGTGAGTCTTTAATAAACTATGATGTCCTGGCACCATGTAGAAATACAATTTTTATCTCTGTGAACAACCATATCAGCACTACTGCTATGTGAGAAGCTTTCAGCTCTAACTCATCCAGCTGTCGTGCAAGTTCTTAAATCTCTGGAGTCATTTGTAAGGCAGCCTGTAAATATTCCCTGCGGGGAAGGTTTGCCTTTAGTTACTAGGTAGCCACCAGCTATTGTGCCAACAGACCCTGGTACTTTCAGCCTACAGTGTTTGTGTGGTTTTACAGGGCTATGGGCCGATGAACAAGTTTCTGAAAGCTCACAGCCCAGCTCTGCCACAACATGCAGGCTGCACGGCTACTCGCTTGCATGGATCCCCTGCCTCAGGTGCGGTGTGTGGTCTCTCCTTCTCTGTGGGAGAAGACGCTTCATATTTACCACAGAACAACCAACACAGATGCCATGGAGCAGGTGCTGCATTTCAAGAAAGCAGCACTATTTCTCCTCAGACAGATAATATCCTGCCCAAATTCTCATGACAAAGCGGTGGCAGCCACAGAGAAGTGTTAACCATTCCTGGTTGGCTATAAAGACCCAGAGAGGGATATGCCCCAGTGGAGTGATGGGGGCTGTCCTGAAGGATAGGCACTATGGAAGGGAGTGCTGCAGTGGAGCAGCCTGTGCATACACCACCTGAAAGGAGTGGAGGGGGGGCACTTTCCCTGTGCGCGCCTGTGAAGTGAATCCTTTGACAGTCCCACCCGAGTCCAGTAAAGGAAAAACTCTGAAATTCTGGCTAAGCCTTGGCCAAACTGGGAACTTAAATACCTATGGGCAGCCAAATAAGCAACAAATTCTGGGTGATGCTCTACCTGTTAGTACCAGCTTTCGTTCCCTCCTATTCTCACTGCTTCACAAACGCCAAGAGCAAACTCTGACAAAATGGTGCAGCTTGGTTCAATTAAAAAAAATTAAAAAACACAAAACACCATGGTGGGACATCACCCCCTCAGCTAGAAGATCATCAGGAAGTAACTACCAGCAGTGGGCAGTTTCCATAGTCCAGCACCCACCGTAAGAAGACAGAGAGCCCATCCCTGGGAACATGGAAAGAACCCTTAGTTACTCACTGATGGTATGGGGCAGGAGGAATCCAACAGAGCTGGAAGACTTAATGCTTTTGCAAGATTTAGGTGTGCTCTACAAATGTAAATGGGGATACTGCCACTAAACAGTACCTAAAATATGTCTCTGCTGGCCCACACTCACAAAGACCCTCTGCAGAGAGATGCTGACACTCACATTTCTGTTTTATTTATTGAGTCAAATACAAGGCCAGTGTTTATTAGCCTCACTCCGGCGAGAAAGACCACAATCCTCATATTAAAACATTTTATTCCATGAACCAAAACCAAGTGAGAGACACCGCTCAGCACAAGCAATATTGTTTTTATGGGTTTGAGGCAGTCGGAGGAGTTCTGGCATGATTAACGCAGGATTTGTAGTGTTTATTTTTCAAATTGCCCACATCCAGCATTCCAACGATAGGCTGAGCTGGGTTTGCATAACAGTACCAAGTAACCATAGCAACCCAAATAAGTCATTGATTCCTAAGAAAAGTATGAACTACAATAGCAAACACGATGTTAATTTAAGTAGCCATGTTCTAATCAAATTTCCTTCCTACCCAGGTTTGCATGGTGCTAGTCAGCCTGTGAAGGATTTCATCCTTCTCTCATTGAATTCAAGAGGAATCTTACCATAGGTTTTAACCAGGGCCGGACTGAGCCCTAAGCACATGGTGGCATTGCTTTGTGTTCGTTAGGATGAACAGAGCTAATAAGGGCTGGAATGACATGATGGGGAGGGAAGGCAGGAGCAGATCCCCACTCAGCACTGATTCACCCTTCATCTTTGAGTTGTTTATACACAGCCAAAGAGAGTCAAGAGGTCTCTAATGACTTTCTAATCACATCAGTCATTGACCCTGGGTGAGTGGAATGAAATCTGAAATGAACCTTGGCTCAAGAAAACGCAGACCAGAGTTTTGTATCTAACTAATGAAAAGAAATTGTTTTTCTTTCTCAGCACACTGTACTATTATGGAATAAATGAGAAGAAGTCAGAAATAGATACTCTCAACCCCCTCCCTCTCCACGACCCAGATGCTTGCTCCAGCCTACCAAATGCAGCTGAGCTTTAGGGACTGTCAGGATTCAACCCAGAAAAAAAAGTCTGAACAGCCAAATTGTGGAACAGCCCAAACCAGCACTCTTAGTTTGGGGTCCCCCAGCACTTCTTTGCTCTTGCTTGGTCAAAATCCACATCCGTTATAATTAGATGTTTGGAGGTTGCTCTCCCAATATGTTTTGCTAGACGTATGTTTGTCTGGGCTCTTTGCAAGACAAGTGTTAAGAGTGAACAACAACTTTTAACAGAACTACTGGCCAGTAACATATTGGGAGCAAAGACTTTTAACACTAGATAGCTACAACACTAAGGTTAAGCTTCCTCTTTTGTTAGTGATAAATACTCCTTGCCCTCTTCTTGTCTTAGTAATCACACTTTGTGCGTCACAGATGAACAGTTAAATCCACTTTTTGCTTTCTACAAAATCAATTAACACTTCTCGGCATGAGCAGATGGAGGCTTTGTTACCTGAGGGTATACAACTGCAGACAGATAACAGCAAGTGAGCAGTACACAGACACCTACGTTTATGCCTACAGACTTGAGTGTGGTATGGCTAAGGGAAAAAACCAAGGGCATCCACTCCCTCCTCAGCTATAATACCTTTCCTTGGGAGGATCATACCCTCTACCAACACATTATCATTCATTCCCTTCTCTGAAAGAGGAAATGACTTGTTTTACCCTCCCAGGGCTTGATTAGGCAACAACTAATATCAAACCTGGGCGCTACCAAACCAGCTGTCAGTATGACTTTCTCTGGATCAGGCCACGGACATAATCCTGCAGTAGCGAACAGCTGACCTGCCAGCGCGCAGTCGGTGTTTATGGCAGCTGAAGCCAGGCACCCCACTTTCCCTTCACCCTTGGGTGCCCTGCTCTGTGCTAGCCATTTTGCACAGTGCAAATGTTTGCACAGGGGGTTACAAGATGCTCTGCTTGAAAGTGTTGTGTTGAAAGCATTGGCTGAATGCACTTCTGGCACCTGCCCCTCCGAAGTCTCTTCCAGTTCTTCTTGACTGGAAGAGGTGTTATCTGCCATCTTCCAGATCTTTGTGGATCACAGGAGACACTTTCCAGATAGGGGGTCTGGTTAAACTAGCAGCAAGCATGAATTCCTACTCCATCGCAACTATTCCCTGCCAGAGAAGGTCAGGGACGCAGGTCAGTACACTCTTTGGCTTGGCTTGATAATATTAACAAAATCAGTACTTTGCCCATAGGACCTAGCAACCATCTGACACCTAACACTCAGGCTGGATGACATGACATTGACCTGTGTCACCCCTGGCTAACAATAGTGGCTCTTAATCCAGCAGGAACAGCCAGGGAACCATGCTCTGATGCTCTGCAGAGCTCCTGTGGGGCTCGCTATGCTCTTGGAGAGAAGAATCAATCTGTGCCAGGTCAGACAAGAAACTCGTCATCCCAGGAAACATTAGAGGGATGTTGCTTCATTTTCTTGAGCTAAAGTTCAGTTTTTCCACCCTGACACACTGGCAGGGGTTGATGTTGTTGATGATTACCTGGCCAATGAGGGCACGTGAACCTTGCTAGCTCATGTTGTTTTCTATGTGCAGTCCTCCTTGTAATAAGAAATGATTGGTTCTGCGCCAATTATTTTCTGAGGTTTGCCAGCACGTGGCTTGGGTATGACCAGACTGAGGGAAGGACAGGTGCTGGGGAAATGTCAGCCAAGGAGCAATGGAGAAGTGTGTGTGTGTGTGTGTGTGTATAGAAGGAGGGGGTAGGATGCAAGGGATACTCTGAGCCAAGGAGCTGGCTTGCTCCCTGCCCCGAAGTCATGACTGTGAGTGCCTTTGCCTGCCTACTCTCTCCCAAGGCATTTGACTTGGAAGAAAAAGGTCTTGCTCTGGCAGTGCATTAAGAGAGAGAGTGCATTAAACCTGATTGCAAAGAAAAGTGGCCAAGCAGAAGCCTAATCAAATTCAGGGAAACTGGTGACAGACAAGTCATTGTGTCTTAGAAAACGGTGTTGGGCCCAAAGTACTTACAAAGAGGTTAGTGCACTCAGGAACCATGTCCAGCGAGAACAGGGGTGAATGTGTCTGGAGATAGATGCAGGGAACAGAGCTTTCTGCATCCAGCCACAAATATTTTTGAACACCTTCAGTTTTCACTTGGTCAGCAGTGGTACCTAAAACGTGATTTACCATTATGTCTGGCCAGGGCTAGTACTTCTAGCCAGGCAAAACAGACACAGTTTGGAAATGTCAGGGAAATGCAGGCGATTTGGGGTAGAAAACTGCAAATAAAAATGCGATTGTCTAAATAACTGTATTTTACCAACTCATCTCAAAATCTCTTCTTCAGCAGAAATTCAGACTATTACAGATTTAAAAGTGTAGTAGGCAAGAGCACAAAAAGCCCACCCCAGTTTCAGTCTGCAGAGACTGTTTCTAAAATCAGGGTTATTTGTGCTGCTTTCTTTCCCTCACAACACTCCTCTGTTCTTCAGTCCATAAACACTCAGCCCAGGTCCAGGTTACCTTAACTGTTCAAGCTCTGAATTTCATAAACGCCTTTGGCAGTTTAGCAGAGCCATGCCTGTAAAATAACTGTAATCTGAGTAAGAAATATTGCTGATCCCACCTACAAATCTAACCTTGGATTTGGGTTGCAATCTCAGTACTGCATGTCTTGTCCAAAACACATCACAGAAGCCATGCAGGAGGTGATGAGTTTTCTGAATGTACAACGGAGATGAAAATTGCAGCCATCTGTCTGCAGCATCCCCAGTGCCCACCCTGAGTGTCCCCATGGAGCACCCAGTACCCACCGAGTCCTGTCCCCATAGAGGAAGGAGATTTGTCCTTCTGCAGTGAAAAAGTCCTTTTTCAAGACTCAGTGACCACCAGCCCTGCACTTCTGGCAGATTCACTGCTCTGTATTTTTTATGCCCTTTATGTTGTGTTTGATTCAGCAATGTCAGATTCCCATCCCAAGTTAGCAGGTTGCACAAGACACAGCAAGCGAGGGAAAACATGTGTTGTATTATTCGATCTCAGTCCCACCAGGCTTAGCATAAAACCGAAAGTATCTCCTGTAGAAGGCAAGCTCTTTGGCTGTGTCATGATCTAGCCATTTTGGACTGATGTGACAGCCCAGCTGTTACACCGATTCCTTTGACAGGAGGTCTTAATCCCATAGCATAGGTTGGCAATATCAGCTTGGTTTTAGCATCGTTTTTAGGACAAAGCATGGCTTGCCACACCTGACCTTTATCTTCCCACATGGCTAGGTGCAAATCCTCCTCTACTGGCTTGCTGAAACTTCAGCTAAGCTCCAGTTTAAAAAAAAAAAGAAGTGGGATAGGATTCACCTACCCATAAATTTGTCAGGCCTGTGTCTCTGCTGCTCCTTCTCTTCTCAACAAAGCCTTCAGGCACACAGGGAGGAGTGGAGGGCTCTGCTCCCCCCGAGACCCCAGGGATTTCTCCCCTGCCAGGATGCCGCCTGCTTCTGTGCTCCCCACTATTCCCAGAGGTCCCATCTGTACTAGTTAAAAGACAAAAAACCCACACCCAGGACACACATTTGGCTGAGCTCCATAGATGCTGTATCAGACACGGCTCGGGGCAGTGTCATACCAGGACCTTTCACTGGAGGCAGTTTGGATGTGATCACCCCATTTTAAGAGGGGAGAGAGCCAAGCTATGTGCACGGCCGCTGGGACATGCCTCCTGCTCTCAGGGCAAAGGACTGTCCCTGGCCTGTTTTATTTAGTAGCACAGACACAGCCGCGCAGGACTAACACCGTGCCAGGCTGGTCAGCCTCGGCATAGCCTGACCTGCTGTTGCTCCCGTTCCCTGCCCAGCTCCCCAGGTCTCCTCCCCTGGTAGACCTCATTGGGCCTTTATTTGGGTGCTTTCGGGCTAAGATATAAAGCAAAGCATTAAATTGTGCCTGGGAGAGCAGCAGCAGCTCTGCGCATTGGTGATGCAGGAGAGGGGCAGGGTTGAGGCAGCCACGGCAGCACAGAGGAGATCCATGCTATTAACGGTGCCGCAAGAGAACAGCTGTTCCACTTACTGTCCATGAAATATTTACAAACTAAACTTCTGGAACGTGATAAGGACGTTTAATAGGATGTCACCTGCTGAGATTAATGAAGCACTAGAAGAACTGTAAGGTCACAGTCCTGCGGCAAAGAGTGGCTCTGAAGGAAAGCCACCGCTCTCTCGGCTGCTTTGTAGTACGTAGGCATGAACTCAAGAAGCCCTTTGTGCCAGGCGCCGCTCAGACACAGGATTAGCATGTGCAGACCTGGGGGAATAGGTGCCAAACCCAGCCAGGTCTCACCACTCGCTCAGAAGGACAGACAGGGGCTTGTCCTCGCTGGGGAAATTGTTAAGTGCTTGAATGCTCCTTGCTTTTGTACATCCATGCAGGCTACAAGAGCATTCCCTCTTCCTAAGGCTGGACTGAGGATTTGTGCAGCCTCCCATGCCATGTTGATGTTTAACATCCACTTCCCAGGGCAGGCAGAGAAGAGACTCATGGCTGGGGCAGCCAGAGCAGCGCAAGATGGAGCATGTCACGGCTCCAGCATCCTCACAGCCTGCATTGCTGTGGTGTACGACAGGCAAACAGCACCACTGGGCTCAGCACAGACAGAGCATCGCACCGATGCCAGCGCTCACGCTACTGACACACCACCCCAATAGAGAAAGGTGTTCAGTAATTCAAATGTTGTTGCAGTGCCCTTTGGAAGCAGCGTGCAAACGGGGCCCTGGGGAATTGCCCAGCACCCGAGGAGCCTATGCTGTGATTTCATGGTGATGTAAAAGTCAAAACCTAGTTAGGCAAGTTCAGGCAGCCAAACTATGGGAATCTTACAGCACTTTCCCACTTGCAATGTAGATACACTAATCAATGCATATCTGAGGAGGCAAATCATTAATAGCTTCTCTCCTAATTTCAAGTGTTTATAAAGAGTAGCGTGTTATACAAGTGGAAATTTGTGCTAGGAGGCACACAGGTACTGCACCACAGGGATATCCTGGCTTCTGCCATGGGAAGCTAATGCAAGCAGAGTGACATCTCCTACTTTGTGAACCAAAAAGCCAGTTCCCACCAGCCATTCAGCCTAGCTAGTACAGTATGACCTAAAACCAGCTTGGTGGCAGGAAGGCAGTAAGAGGAGGCAGGTCCATGTGCTTGCATGGCTTTCACCTGGCTGTGGTACATCCCAGATTTCCTCATTCTGCATAATCCCAGCTACCAGAAAATGTCAGGAGTATTAAATTGGCTGCACTGGGGTTTAGATGCACCATTTTCCATTAGGAACATTCTCTCCAAACTTTTGGTAAAGACTGTTTTCTTTAATACTGTTTTATTTTGCTAAAAAACATTTGAGCTAAGAAAGCCCTGGAGAAAATCACCGAGACCTTGGGTGAGATTTTAAAATGTTTCTTCTCCCATCTCCCTCTTGGTTGGACTGGGGAGGAATTATTCACAGTTTATTTCTCACTACCTTTCATAAGAACTGTTCACTGAGGTGATGAACATTTACATAAATTCATCTGATCTGTAAGTACTGTACTATTTCTTAGTTTTCCTATAATATATTCATGGACAAATGTGAAAATTTCAGTAGAGAAGCAGTTAATGTTTACTGCAAATTGTAGCTGCAGTGTGCTCAGAGGAAGACAGCACAGCCGGCAAAATAACCTCCCTCTAGGGTCTGATTTAAACCCCAGAAAAGCCAGAGAGACTCCTCCATGCTTTTTAATTCAAACAATACTTATTCTGTCCATCTCTTGGACCTCTTATACTCTTGTAAAAATTGGATGGACCTGCAGGTCAAGACATTGCAAAAAATGGAAAATATTTTCAGGTCTACTTATTTCATTTGGACAAAAAGTCTTTGAAATAGGGTGTTGGATGCTTTGTTGCAAAGAGACAGAAAGAGGAAAGCTTGGAATAATTACTTTTACCAAAAAAAAAAAGATTTTTTTTTTTCCATTCAAAAGTCTGTTATTTGTTTACTTTATATACAGCAAGTTCTTTTATTTGAATTTCAAAGCTTCTGAGTATTGCTAAAGACCAAGCTATAATTCTTCCATTTGATAAATGGCATACTGGAAAGCTGTTTGCTATAAACAGTTCATGGACAATGAAACTGTTGCATTGACTCTTCTTTATTCCTAGATAATTCCAGAGGAGAGTGGGGAAAAAAAGATGAGAAAGACATGTACAGAAAACCAGCGTGATAATTTTCTTTGCTCACCTGTCTGTATGATTAAGACTTAGGGGTATACAGCCAAAGCTCACCTTCAGCATAACGAGGCCAATCTTTCTGAGATCCCCCAGCAGACAATGGAGAGAGAGGTCTAACTCAGCCTCTTTGGAGACCCCTCCACGGGGTCTCAAGCGATGCAGGCCACCGCGGACAGGGAAGTGGTGGGCACAGGGGTGGTGCTAGGGCAGACAGTTGCCTTGGTCCCAGCCACCCCTGGTTGGGAGGGTCTAACCCGCAGCCCTTTGGGAATGGGGGTTTCTTGAGTGCGCCTTGTAGGCTGTGGTGCCAGCCCAAGCCCTTCAGAGGGGCACGAGGCTCCCCATGTGCCTGGCACTTTCAAGGAAGGAAGAGTCTTGCTGCACTTTCCCAGGTCTGGGAAAGATTTCGTGAAGTCTGCAGAGGCCAGAAAATCCAAGAAGAAATTCCTGAGAGTGCTGAAGGGCTGCGGCAGCTTTTCCTTAATACAGCTTGAGTTCTCCAACTTTTACAGGGCATCTGCTTCAGTCTCAGGTGGAGACAAATAGAAAAAGGGCATCTGTGTGGGTATGTATGAGCCCAAGAGATTCAAATTTCTGGCTGCCTTAGTCCAAAGAAATAGACAAGTAGCTTTTCTTGCTGCTCTTGGAGATGGAGAAGAACCTGAAGGAATATTTTCATGCACTGGACGCTGTTAAGGACACCAAAATAGCCCTCAGCTGCCTGTTATAAGCATTTATTCCAATACAAATTTGCTCCCTGAGCAGAAGAAGACTACAGCCGTGGAGCAAGATGCTCGCAGCAAGGAGGGAAGGAGGTCTAGATATGAAGCCTGGGAGTTCATGTAGGATTCATCACTAACCCCTTTGTTGTGACTGAAATAAATTTGCTTAAAAATTGCAATCCAAAGCCAGCAGGGATCAGTCTCCCTTGTCAAAGTTATATGCTACAAAATACTTGTATTGTGCCTATACATTATGTCCTGTAACAATCTAATAAAGGTTTTTTAAAAAGTCTATTTCAAAATTATGTTTTTAAAAATAAACATACCATCCACAAATTCCCTGCACTTGCTCTAGGTGGCAACTTTGATTTCCCTATTATATTGGTACTGCGGTTTTTTTACGTTTGTGGATTTGGGTCTTCTACCAGAGCTTCGGGTCTTGTAACAGGCTGTGGGTAGATAATCTGAAGCCCTTGGTGTTTTCAGAGAGGTAAAGAACAGATTCTGATAATTTATAGAGGGATGAAAGCTCATCTTCATAGACGCAGAATTCCAAGGAGAGTTTGGCTTTTCAATCATTAGTCCTTGCTAGAGCAGCATTTGAAGTATTCTTTACAGCTTGCAGTTATATGTATTCACACCAGCCCTGTTCCAACATAGGCTTGAGGCTTGGCAGGTTTCCTAGATCGTTGTTGTGTGGTCTGAAACAACCGAGGTACAACGTACAGCCGGAGCCCACTGTCAATAATGCGGCCAGGGCAGCGTCGTGCTGCTGCCGCCGTGGGGTCCAGGGCTCTGAAGTTCCCCTCGTAGCCATCCCTGGCATGTGCATCCATCCCTGCCACACGACACCTGTCAGCTCTTGCTTCAAAATCTCGTTAAGGAACAGCTGGGCATTATCTGATCCCAGAAGGACTTGTTTGGATGAATTATTTCTACAGTGAGGATCCTGCACTATAACGTTTCAGATAAGGTTTGGTGCCCTTACTCTTCCAGGCATGGAAAGCAAGAGAACACATCAAGATGGATTAGGAGGATTAGATGACTCTTCACTGAGGAGACTGGTTAAATAATCCGCTGTCATGTTCAGGTGAAGAAAGCCCTTGTCTGGCTACCAAGAGGCAATCCCAAAATGGACACAGCTGATGAAATTGGATTAAACAACAAAAAATAACTGTGTGAGTGGTCTGGGCCTGAAAAAACATCTCTTCACATAGAAGCAAAAGTGTCTTAAGACATTTTAAAAGTGCCTTAATTATTCAGTGGAAGGAATGTGGATGTGCAACTTGCTGGGTGCTTGCAGCCAAGCAGACACTAACGATTGCATTTAAATGCCCCACAGGAGGGCACTTTCCCTTGAGTGTCTTCTGAGAGCTGCAGACCGATTTGAAGTTGGAGGAGCTGGGACAAGAGCAGGAAAACTCAGCAGTGCCAGTGGCTTTTAGATCCCAATCTCTTTTCTGCCTAGTGGCAAAAAATTAATCATAATATAAATGTACAATTCTGGTGGGTGGCTGTTCCATGCACCCACAGCCTGGCTGGGTGCTGAGCTACCCAGAGGCAAGAAGCCATGCTGCAGCATCACATCAAGTGTTTAAGTGCACGTTTAGCTGTACATGAGTCAGCTGCTGGTTTCAGAATAGCTCTTCCCACTTAGAGTTCAATGCACTTGAGGAGCTTTGCTGAATCAGGCAAATTGTCATGAGGACATGTTATATTCAAATAGTAACCTTAATGAAAAGATGGATCTAGTCTTATTCTAGCCATTTGAGGTTTTGCCACTGACCAATAGAGGGGCTCTCTGAAGTCCAAGAAATATCAGGGAAATGAAAATACAGTTAAAGTGTAACCAGTTTCAACATTTTAAAAGCTTTTTCCATTTCATTAGCCAGAAACTGTATGTGTAGGCACTACATGAAATGGTAATGATGAGTACGTAACCCTTGTTCTGTGTATAGCAGAGTGGTACTATGTAGCATGGTCCCCAGAGCTAAAGAGAGGGAGCATGACCCTGTGTCCCAGCAGTCTGGTCCCACACTCTGTCAGATATTTAGCCAAGCCAGGTTAAGGACACTTCATTATTCTTTTATGGTCCTGACCTCCCCCTAGTCCCTATTGTCCCATGAGCCTTGCATGCCTCGTTTTACAGTGCTAGGTGAAAAATGTCCCCCACAAGCAGTGTTGGGAGATGCAAGCCTGGTCTTCCCTAGGCTGAGGGAACTGAATCCAGGTCTTTAATTTCCCAGGGGAATGCTGTAGTCATTTCTCATTACACTCCAGGCGGATGGCTGCACAGCAGCCACCAGTGTCACCACTGAATTTAGTGAGGACCCTGCTCCCAGAGGTGTGGGACACAAGTGCAGAGACCAACCTATGGGCCCCAGGGGAACCAGGTGGGACCTCTGCAGACCTCCGAGCGAGATGCAGTACCAACTCATGCTCCCTGTCCAGACCCTGGAGCCAAACATGGTGGTGCGCGGTGAGCTTGGGCAATGAGTAGGCACTTACTGTTGCATGGCTTGGATCATTTGGAGGGACACCCTGGGTCTGTGGTGACTCAGTTCTGTCTCAGTCCCTCTTCGGATCCCAGTGTTCTTTACCACAGCCAGCCTGCTAGGTTTAATTTTGGGATCACTGACCATTTTCCCACAGGCCTTCAATGTCATTCTGTGTTCAGAGAGTCTCGTCCTGGCAGTGGGTCAGTGAAGGAAGCTGTTGCCATTGTGCCACTGCTTTTCTTGTGGTAGCATTGGTACCTGCTGGAAACCCCCAGGAGGATGTCAGAAGTCAATCAAAGGGCTATCTCTGAGGGCAAAGTGCTCCAGAAAGGCATACAGAGAAAAGGCTCCCAGGAGTCCTCACTGAGCCTCAAAAGTCCTGCAGCCAGGCTGGCCTTGCCAGAAGCAGGAGGTTAAACTTGCTGCCTAAAAAGTCTGATCATGGTTTCTAATTGATTAAACCCCTGCTAAGTTTTTTGTTAGTCTGGTTCTTTGGGTTCTATTTTTTTAGATTGCTGTGACGTCTACTTCAGTGTCATCTTCTTTAATACTTCAGTTATAGAATTGCATGTTCTTGCAGATGGAGTTTTGGTTGTATTTTTCCATACCAACACATCGCAGCCAAAACAGGGGCCTGACACCTATAGAAGTGCACTAATCAGGATATCATCAATATTAACTTGCCTTCAACCTGGATGCTAAAATTGTGTAATTAACAACAGCATGCAAATATTTCGTAACACTCTGATGGCACAGCCAGGCACAATTTTTCAAAAGTATGTAAGCAAAGTGATCACCAAAGGGGCAAAGACGGCTGTAGTTGCACATCAGAGGCATCCAAGTAACAAAACTCGCCAGAGGGTGGACAAGAGAAGTGCAAGGGCCCAGGAGTAGTTGGGACAAGAAGGACTGATGGCAAGACAAAAGGAAGTAAGATGAGTGGTATCAGGAGCAGAGGAGACCTTCTGCCCCTTTTTGGAGAGGGGCACCAGCGTGAAAACATTAGGCATAAACAAGGAAAATCAGAGAAGAAAGAAGACCACTTAGGCTCTGAGTTCTCTTACCGATGAACTCTCAGGCCTGATGACCTGGACCTCAGTGATTATGAACAACCAAGACTGCAGCCAGCAGTGCAAACTGTTAGCTCCATGGTATTGTGTTTTACTCACAGCTGATTTAGAGTATGACTGTTAGGGATTAAGAGTTTTCTCTGTGTAGTGACAATGCTTAGTATTGTGTCAGAATTACCCATTAGCAAGTGTGTTGCTAATGAATTAATTTAGCAGACAATTTAGTTTTGGATTTTAAAGTTGGTATGATTTGCCAGTCTTCCTAGCTGATATAATGAAAGATATATTCAGTTACACAGGCAGGACCTACCCAAGCTGCAACTGTATCTTGTGTCAGCTATACATAAGTACAATTTTATTCCCACATTAAAAGCTGCAGTAGAGCCAAAGGCTACTTATGAACTTAACAGTGATATTATTACTGCCCTTTGATTTAGGACCTGGAAAGCAGAACATTTGCTTGAAAGGTGAAACACAAATTGCTGGGGCAGAAGGTCATTTGCCTGATGGTTTTGCACCTCAGGAGTCCTATTTTCAAGCTCTTCTAACTACAGTAGATACACATTCGCTTTTCAGTTGAAGTGGAGCATTCTTGTTTGTTAAGATGCTTCCAGGTGCTGGAGCTGCAAGGAGGAATTCAAAGATACTGTGAAAATCATTATAAGTCACAAGACTTGGCAAGTCTATCCCAATTAAAAACCCAAGTTCTTAAAGATTTAACCTGGTTTTTGGCTGATAATGGGATCCAAACCATGTCAGAATTTTTTAATCTGTTTTAAGAAGGGCAAGGAATGAAATCAGTCCACTGACTCGGTCGCAGTCTCAAAGAAAGGCCTCAGACTCACAATTAAGACAATCCTCTTTCATTTCAGGCTCAGCTAAGCCTCAGTCTTCTATGGTGGGAGTCTTATCAGTCTCCTCATGTTTCCCTGCCTACCAGCCTCATTTGGAAACCTCCTTTTGGGGTACTCTTTCCTTCTCATCTTCTGCAATCAAGCACAGAATTTTTTCTCGTGATCAGAATGAGCTCAATGCTGCCAGAGACATTTTGGTCTCAGTTCCTCCATCAAGGCAGCCGTAAATGACTGTGGCACGTCTACCTTCATAGGGAAAAAGGCAGAGAAAAATTTTATGTGGAAAAGATGCTATGCCTATTTAAAACGCCAGCTCGAGCTATAATTAGGCAGTGCTCAACTGGATGTGGAGGAGGTCCCTGAGCTGTAATGTAATACATGTGTGGAATAAGAGTAGAAACAAATTTATAATGCCAGCCCAAAAAAGCAGATAAAATATAGAATAAAATTGGGCAGTTAAAAAAAAGTGCAGGATTAAAACCGGCATTGGATTTACTACCCACATTTTACCCCAAACCTTCTTTTTAGCCTACAAATGAACTCCCTCCATGTCTAAATATTTCCATCCCAGAAAGCGAGAGAGGCGAGAGCACAGACAGAGGAGAGAGCAGCGACTTTGGGGAAGCCGGGACCCCACTGAGGTGTCCTGCAGCATCGCAGACACTGCTGGAGGGACAGCCACCCTCGGGAGGAGGCAGGAGCTTTGCACAGCCCTCTCAGAGAGGCAGCACCCTGCGGGGCCACCTCAGCTGCCCAGCCCCATCCACCTCTGCTGCTCTTCATCCCTCCTTTCCAGCCAGCAGCACTACAAAAGCAGCCCACTGCTGCTTGGTGTGGTGTCAGCCAGACCTGAGTAGCTCCAAAACTCACACAGGAGTTCAGAGGAGAGCAGGGATGGTAATTCCTCTAGGGAACCTTGGGGAAGCCCCGCTCCAGGCACCTCCGCCTCCCGCTGTGCCTCTGGTCGCCATTGATGCCCCACTCCCTGGGAAGCCCTTGGTGCAGCCGGTGAAGAATATGACCCGAAATTCATGTTCAGCCAACATGGCCTGTAGGTGGTCACCCCGACCTGCTTCCAGGGCCCGTGGGAGGCCAGCGCTGGCCAGGGACAGGCACGAGCCGAAGAGCTACATTTCCAGGAGTCAGGCACCCGGGTGGACAGGCACAACCTGCGCATCCATCTCAGCTCTGGAAAACAAGACGGTGGCACTGTGACTAGAGTCACTCCACTCGCACATATGGTGTGTTTTATTAGCAAGGGCTAAGCACTTATCAAGTTGCAACTTCCTTTTTAGTATCATTAACTATTTAGCTTTACCTCAGGATGTGTAAATAAAAAGGCATCCCAAACTGTACCGCTGTCTTATTTCTGCCAGGCCTTCAGGGGGGTTCATGGTACCTCCCCCACTGGCAAGAAGCCTCTGACCACTGACACCATATGGAGCAAAACACATTTGGTAAAAATGGAGATGAACCAAAAGAACAGGTATTTGGAGACTAAATCAACCCTGTCCATTTTATCTCTCTGATTCAGCATACTACAAATTTCTGACCTCGTATCAATTTCTGATTTCAGTGGGGACGGTGTTTACAAGAACCAATTGTAACTCAACCTACTTACGCTTTCTTGGTCTAAGAATAGCATGTTTGGGCTGCTGCTGCCTGCCAGGACTGGCAGCTGTTTCTGAGATCACTACCAGACATACTTTAAAGGGTGTTTTCCACTTAAGGAGATCTACAAGATGCCTTTTGCCTTTTTTAGGTTTCACTTATTGATAGGAAAAAAAAAATTAATTTCCAAGTAATTGTGACCTAAAAACAGCCTTGCAAAAAGCCACCTGTCCTCTCTCCGCAGCACTGCTCAGCAGCTCTCAGCCCACCTTTTTGTGGTGCTTGGGATTCAGCTCCCACTGGTTCACCGCAGCCTGCATAAGGCCCTAATTTTACACCTCTCTTTCCGTTTTCCTTTTCTGGGTTTTCCACCTCATTCTAACATATTTTTCCAGAGATCAAGTGCACACAGGGGTTTCTTGTGACAACTAAATATCTTTGATTTTTTTTCCCTTTTATTTTTAACTTTAATTTTTTCCTACCTTTGGGATTATACCGCTCTAGGTAAGAGCTGTCAGATTTCTCAGCCTAAGAAACACTTGTGTTTTACAAAAACTGAGACTGAAAAATAACTGATTGCACGAATCAGGACTTGGGGGGGAGGCAGAGAAGGCAAAGAATAAGGCTTGAATTCATATTTTAAAGAAAGCAAAGGAGGAGCCTCAGATCCTTCTCGGGTGAAGGGTGGTGAAGTCCATGCAACCCCCTCGGTGCATTTCCCAGGGGATGCAAGGGAGGCCAAAAGCAGCCTCCAGCACGCCCCTGGTTCTGTGCCCTGCCGTGCCGGGCTGCAGCACTGCCCTGGCTTGTGCCATGGCTGCAGCCTCCAGGCTGTGTGGCTGGTTGGACCCTCACCGAGTCGCCCGGCCCAGACATGCCCTCCCCACGGCACCACGGACCCCACAGGCACCTCGGTTCTCCCTGTGCAACACGGGGCTGGCTCTGCACGGGGAGCTGAGCAG